>NC_046362.1:26052900-26350846 GCF_011125445.2 Fundulus heteroclitus | reverse complement strand
CCCAAGCAACACTGTGTTTCCCCCAGGGGTGATCCTGGGATGTTTTCAAGGCAGAAGGCATATGTATTCCCTTCAGCAAATTCTGAGTTTTCCCAAAGGTCGCCTAGCATGTAATGTAGTTGGCAAACCTCCAAAACAAGGCAGTCAAGAGGTGTCCTAAACAGATGACCAAACTTCTCATGCTAACTCAAAGAATGAAGAACTTCCTTTCAGGTGATTGTGTCCAGATGTTAGTTTTTTTTCAATCATGATCCGGATTTCATGATCACAGGTGAACTTAGATTTCTTTGCTTGACTCCTTTACCACTCCAGAACACTAATCTGATACCGAAGATGATACCAGAGTTTAGGATCAGAAATTCAATTCCACTGAACAATGAAGGTTAGGGTCTAAGAAGGCCAAAAGAACCAGCTCTTTTGCAAAAGTCTTACAATTACAGGATTTGAAGAATTTCTCTGGTTGCTGCCACTAGAATAGTATGGACATTTTAGAACATTCTTAGCATCAATTAATTTGATCCCTTACAGTGTATGATTTGTAGAAACACTCGGCGTGTATCCTCTATTACACACAGAGAAAGATGTGTTAATGTGACTTTACATTGTCTTGTAGATATGTACGCCCAGAGCAGGCCCCTTAAAATAGAAGAAAGAAAGAGAGAAATTAAATTAAAGGGGGAGAAATGAAATGAGTAGAATGCTAAAAATACACAGTTACAGGTTCTTTGTCTCGTCTTTGCTTCACTAGCATACCTTCTTGAACAAAGCACCTTCAAGAGACATAAACCAGCCATAGGCATGTGGCTAAATTTAGAAACTTACAACTTCAGAAGTGTAGACAAAAGACAGAGAAGAAAGGAAGAATCCTCACAAACAACACTCACATGGCGGGTGATGCTCAAAAACGTTTTTTTTTTTTTTGTTTTTTTTCCTGAAGTAGCGGTAGAAATACAAAGCAACCTCTCAGCTGAATACTCGTATAAATCCGTCTGACATCACTCACCAAGGCGTTTCCACTCAACAAACAGAGCACTGCTTTATTCTGAGAATGTGATAGCCTCGCACTCTGTTTTACTGTTGCACTCTCACTCTTTTTACCATTATGCGTAATCACCCACACGCACACCAGCTCAAACAGAAGCGTGTTCTCAGACAACGGCTGTTGTCGGATATTCCTGATGTGGTTGAAGGGTGGAGTGGGGAAAACGGGACCAAACCAGGTTTAAAGTTAGAATCGTGTTGTCATATGAAAATGACCTCACTTCTAAATTAAGAGAGGTTCTGATGGAGACTTTGGATCTTAGCACAGTGGGGACGGCACCCTGATTTCTCTCTCATTGCATGATAATAATCTCATATAACCGAATGACATGATCCTACAAAGACTGGCAGGGAGAGATGCCACATGACGTAAGTCTCTGACTCCATTGGTTCCTTTTTGATGCCAATGAGTCCACCTAACACTGGTGGATCCAAGCTAAATGATTTCATTGTAAGGCTCCAATCCAATTACACATGTCCTATTTCATTTACAACACAGTACTGATGAGTCCTGATTTTTTTTTTTTTTTTTAATCCAAACTAGAAGCTGAAGGGGAATCTTTATAATGGCTGTCATGGAATAAAAACCAAGAGTAATCAAACAGATTACTTGGCTCTACACCGGCTCAGGGCTGCCAGCAGTGTGGCTTTCGCGCTGGTAAATATTTGCTGTGAGTTGAGTAGCATGGCATCGGCACATCAGAGGGATATTTTGTGTTTCCCAAACATTAGCCCAGTGACGTCAGGGGGGCCTTAATGATGTTTAACAAGCCCAGCCAGTCCAGCATCACCCCATAAACAACCCCGATACAACCTGTGTCCCCTGTTCAACTCTATTGAAGCACAATGGAGCAGAACACCTTGGCCATCTGGCTGTTTGCCATGTTATTTTAGGGTAACAAAGGCCATTAAGAGGCTCTTTAAAGACTTTCATTTTAATTAGCATCATTTCTATGTTTGCACCCTCACCACATTGCAGATGTGGGACAACCTAGTGTTTACTTACTGAAATACTTAGGGGGGAAAAATGACAAACTGGAAAACTCATAACACCAGCACTCGAAAAGCACAGCTGCTGTCAGATTGTTTTCTGCATTGCTGTGTATGTTTTTTTTTTTGTTTTTTTTAAAGAGTTTTGTACAGGATTGACTGTAAGAAAATGACGTCTTGTGACGTCTTTGGAGTATGTGTGTCACTTTTGATGCAAGCCCAATTTGAGTTGCGGGTGTAAATAAGAGGCAAGGGTGTGGAATTACCTGTGTCACGGTGCTCAAGCAGCTTCATCATTGGGCTTTATCATTGATAATCAGGTCAATGCTCTAGTCTGAGGCTGTAAAGAAGGAGCCGAGTGAAAGAAAAGGTCTAAATTTATAGTTGGAGCTGGTATATGTGTGTGTGTGTGTGATTGTACATAATGGTGCGGCCCCCATCATACTATGATCCAAAGTCTCCAGAAAGCGACGTCAATCTCTTTTTCAATATTTAAGGAGCAACTGACCTTCTGTAAGGGAAAATTCACTGCTCCAGGAGGGGTTCCAAGTTGTCCACTAATAATTCTAAATTTATCAGAAAGAAGGTCAAGCCATAAGCTTCACTTATAGTTTTGAACATCCAGCATACCAAGGTGAGTGACTCTTCAACAGACTTAATATATACACACTGTTGCATGAGATCCTGTAAAGATGTCATTGGGTTGCTGCTGCGATATTCAATTCAATTTTATTTATATAGCGCCAATTCAAGGCACTTTCCAAAAGTCAAATTCAATCAGATTACACAGACTGGGTCAGATTATACAGATTGGTCAAAAAAATTCCTATATAAGGGAACCCAATTGATTGCATCAAAGTCCTGACAAGCAGCATTCACTCCTCCTGGAGAAGCGCAGAGCCACAGGGACAGTCGTCTGTATTGTCCATGGCTTTGCAACAATCCCTCATATCAAGCAAGCATGAATATGATATTTGAGTAGCGATTGAGTAAATGCTACGGCGGTTATACACATAAACATGGCGCTTTGAAGCAACATCGCTTGAGTTTAGGAATTTTACATTTCCTAAAAAAAAAAAAAAAAACGCGACAGTCGGACTTAGCTGGCGATCGAATTGTGTGTGCCACACTAGTAAATGCATACGAAGGCTATGCAGGACCATTCTTTACCAAAGGCAGGGTAACTTTCTATGCCTTTGAGACACAACCAAATTGCTATCGTATGATGAAGGTAAAGAAAAGAGAAAACTTTGCACATATTTAAAAAGGACCCATAACAATGAGGCAAATAATAAGGGGAGGGGGGTATGGATTATCAACTATTTCCATCCATAACAGCAAAGGACAGGAAAGGGAAGGGGGAGAAAGACGGGGTTGCTGGAGTTCATTCCCATCCGGCAATCCTCAAACACATGCACGCACAAACAAAAAAAGTTGCATGGAGCAGAGTTTTCCAGCAGGAGCTCAATTTGTGTTTGGGCTCACTTACGCTATTATATTGGTTGAGTATGATCTCAGCTCAGACTGAGGCTAAATGTTTGTGTCTGCCTGTTTGTAGGTGGGATTTTCTATACGTGCATGTGCGTTTCCACAGTCTGCACGTGTGTTTGTGAGTCTGCATGTCTGTGGGACCGTGCAAAACGTGTGCAAGCAATATCCTGAGTTTACATTTGCACCAGTGGCTGCGCATATAGTGAGTTTGTTTGTGGGTGAGCGACTAGGGTTGCCAGAATGTCTGACTGGAGAGCAGAGGTCATGCTAAGGTTGGGATGAAGTCAGAATGTAATTATGCTTCAATGAACCAAATGGGAAGTAATAAAGACCAGCTGCAAGCTGTGCAACTCTTAAAGTTTAAAGCAAGCTGCACATTTTCTTTATCGCGCTCTGTGGAGAAGGGAAACACTTTATATATATGGGTTAGAGGAAAAGTTAACAAAAGACTAAAATAAAGGGGGGAAAAAACTTTATTCAAAGGTTACTGTGCTTGCAGGGAATAAAGAGATAACAAAAAATGGGAAAAATATTTCCATTCAGACTGTAATGGGGTGAAGCTGCCAAAGTTCCCTGGCATGCAGCCAGGGATGATGATGGTCACTGAGTGCATATACGGGATTAAAGCAGTGGAAAGGGAGGGCGACACACCAGGTGGTTTTACTCGGGCGATCCAGTTTTGACTGCCTGTGTCCAAAAAAGAAGGAATGGAAAGGAAAAAAAAAAACATAAACTGGCCTGTAAAAAACAGTGGAGGAAAAAAAAGGGAAAAACTTTATCTTCCCCTAAAGGAGCCTCCTTTTTCTATCCATCTTGTGATTTTTATTTATTTTGTTGTCCTCTCTTTGCCTCTGTGTTTCTCTCCTTCCTCAGTGCTATGCATTTGTTCTCCATTTTTATTAATCTTCCCATCAACCCATCTTTCTAACTCAGATGGGGCTTGCCACCTAAAGATCCTAATAGAAGATCCTAGTATACTAAACAAGTTGTTTAAATTAGAACATTCAAGGTAGTTTATACTGAAATAAGTGTATTCCTACCATCAATGTATCTAAAGTCTAAAGACTAGGTAAGGTTGCTGTTGATCTTTTAAACGATACAGAATCCTGTAAAAAATATTTATCATAAGCTTCATAACCAAAGGTACAATGTTTTGAATTCCGCTTTTTTAGTGTAAACTTTTTTTTTTTAAAATAAGATTTTGGAAATATAACACAAAATTAAGACAAGTTCTTAAATGTTCTAAAATCTTTCCTGTGACCAAGATTTATTTCTTATGTCGGGAGACATGGACTGGTTTCCAGGCAACAGATATACAAATGTGTCAAAAATGTAAAACAAAATGTTCAAAAATGTTAGCAGCATTTAAGACTCTCTTTAATGAAACACCAGACATAGGAATATTTTGTAAATACGTACTGTTGGGTAAAACTTTGGTTGAACCTATTGATGTGAGCTGTCAGTCAGCTGTATAAGAGCTGAAAAACTCTAAACTTTAAATAAAATTAAGGCAACTGTTTGAATTTTCTCCCAGGAGCAAAAACACAGAGGCCTGTGGCTTTTCTACCACACAAATGATGCATGTCCATCAGCAAAATAAATAATCGACTGCATGTCTTCTGCATAAGCCATTTACTTCACAAGCAAATATAACAGTATTAGCGACACAACATTACTTTACAGGCAAAGGAAGAGGAGCTTTGTCAGGATCTGGAGGCAACCATGTGACCAAAAACCAATCAAACTCTTTTAAATTCCAAATTCTGTCAAGTCCCTTTTGATTCGATTTTAATTTGATTTAGAAATAATAATAATAATAATAATAATAATAATAATAACAATAATAATAATAATAATAATGATAATAATAATAATAATAATAATAATAATAATAATACAAACAGTGAAATGTAATGTTGAATATGTGCATTATTTTGCATTGAAAAAGATGGTAATTCTGCAAACTTTAAGAGTTTTCCTAAAACACTAATTCTCATGTGATGCTTTAAATAGTGGTCCTCCTAAAGTGCTTTGAAATTTGCAGCATTTAGAAATATCCATAGTTGTTGCTTCTTTTTTTTTTGTCCCATTTCACTTTTAGAACCATGAGACTATCTTTAACATTAGGCAAAGATAACTTGAGTAAATACAAAAAAGCAGATTTCAAAAAAAGCAGACTGAAAAAGTAATTAATTGCTAGTTAAATCATGATTTAAATGCAGTTAAAACCTGGCACCTACTAGGTCTGAATACTCTCAGACCTTTAGAATCTAGACACCAATTTATAGAAAGTGTCTCAAAAACACAAAGTAGGCTATGTACAACTTTTAGAAAAGTGGCAGTCCTTCTTATGTTTGGTGTGAAACAAACATAGCATTTTTTTATGTTATAAGAACGTCTTACTGACAGTCAAGTAGTGGTAGTAATGTCATCATCTGGAGAAAACCCTGAAGGAGCATATTCAGCCATCACTGTGGGATTTTAAACTGAAGCATACATGGTTTATGCAGAAGAACATTAATTTGAACCACACCAGCAAGCCCAGCAGTGAAAAAAAACAACACAAAATAAAGATTTTGGAGCAGTCTATGCTATGTCTGGACATAAACGTGAAAAGGCTTTCGTTTTGACATTTAACAGGCCATTCATGCTAGCAAATTCTCCTTATTGTGGCTCAGGCATAACAATTTTGCAAAGAAGAATGGGCCAATATTTGTCTCAATCGGTGTCAAAGATACATTGCCAGTTGTCACAAGCGTTGGCAGGTGGGACTAACAGTTCCTTTTTAACCCAGGAACCAGGCTGTTTTAAATGCCTTTTCCCTTATAAATTAAATTACTGGAAAAGTGAAAAAATATCCTCCTAAATATAAATAAGGATAGGTCAATGTGCAAACTGATGAAGCTTTCTTTACATTTAAACTATAGTATTGCACTTCATGAGTGAGTTTTTTTTTTTCTGCATGCGTAGATTGTTGCGTAAAATCTGCTTCTAGTAATGTGTGGCTTATGGGGTCCTATGAAAGTATTTAAGAGTTATTGGGTAACTTATATGAAGGAGAGCGAGTGGTACAGCTCGGCTCTTACAGCTCAGCTCACTTGCTGGAGGGAACAAACGATCTGGATTCTTTGAGCTTCCTGGGAAAAACAAGTATGACTTTATCAAGGAAAGTACAAGTCACCGGATTGTGATGTGGAACTGGAGACTGCTGTCAGAAAGCAGCTACATTAGAAGATATTCAGCAGCTAGCAGTCATTCCTGAAACATGTGGTTCCTGTAAAAACAGCCCCCCCCCCCCCCCCCATGAACTATCAAGTCATTCGACAGCGAAAGGCAGATGTGTTTTTTCCTAAAGGTGTCCCTAGTGGGTATGATGTATGCATGAGTGCGTGTTTGTGTGCTGGCATGTGTAAGACAGGGGCTGTTCATTATTTCAGTCTCAAGGTCAAAGCCGTGGCACTGCAACTGGTCCTGATTTAGATAAGACCTCAGCAGCGCAGTTTCTCAGACAGGGGTTAGTAACCGTCTGGTCAAACTTAGCAGTTACATGGAAAAAAATCTTAACGGTTTTAATTTTAACAGGTATTTTCCTTCTGTTCTGGAGCCCTTATGGAAAGACAGAGGATGTCTGGAAATGAGCGGGGGAGCATGTAGCGGCGCTTCAAAACAGAAATCTTATAGCCAACAGACTCCCCACAATGATCACTCAATAAGGTTTTCATCTCCATCTTTTAGCTGATGCTCTAATAAAGCAGGGATTTAAACAGAATGCTTTAACGTTTCACTGAAAGTACTGCAAGCAACAAACCCTGGTTGGTGCCCCTCATGCATTAACATTTAAAGGGAAAGTCCAATCCACCCCCCCCCCCCAATCTAATAGAAATATTTCCCTGGCGCTTTTGAATATAAGTACATCTACATCGCATGACTTGTAGTTGCTGAGACAACCCTGGCTATAGGGTTGTCTGCTTTGGCAAGACTTTGTAGAACTCTGGAGAAGTTGAATTGCGGTACTCAAAACTGCCATGTTAAAACTCCAAGTTAGTTTACCCCATTCATACCTCTTGAAGTTTGTCCCATTTTGTCATATTACAATCACAGATCGGGTTATCTTTTATCTGGGTTTTAGGTGTCAGGCTTTGCTCTGCAGGTTTTTCGTTTGTTTGTTTTTTTATGAATTAAAACATGAAAAGCACATTTTGCCCCTCAGTCAATACTTTGAAAAAGCACCATTGGCTGAAATCACAGCTACAACTCCTTTAGGGTATTTTTCTATCTGCTCCTTACATTCATAAACAGAACTATTTGGCTGTTGTCCTTTGTTCAATTACATCCATATAAATGCAGACTGCAGACCTCATTGCAGCATTCATTACTGTAGATCAATCCATTTTGTTAGAGCGCTTGGAACACTGGGTTGACCTTTCTGATACAGCACTTTACTGGTTTAAATCCTACTTAAAGATCCCGTTTCTATTGAATATTTACATGCACCCTGTAGCTCATATAATAAAAAGCAACAACATCAGGTACCATAACTATGCAGACGACACACAGTTCTACATCACCATGTCACCAGGTGACTATGAACCCATTTAAGCACTGAGTAAATGCTTAGAAGAAATCAACGCATGGATGTGCCAAAAGTATCTATAGCAGAATAAAAATGAAACTGAAGTAATGATTTTTGGAACAATAAGTTCAGATCAAAAGTTAGCACACAGCTTCAGTTGCTGCAGCTAGTAACCACTGATCAGGCCCAAAACCTGGGTGTAGTGATGGACTCAGACCTGAACCTCCAAAAGCATCTAAAGACAATTACAAAGATGGCTTTCTATTGCCTGAAGAACATTTCCAGGATTCAAGGACTGATGTCTCAGCAGGATCTGGAAAAACGAATCTAGTCAAATTGATTACTGCAGCAGTGTTTTCACAGGTCGGCCTAAAAAAAATCTATCAGACATCTGCAGCTGATCCAGAACGCCGCTGTCCACGTCCTCACTAAGACTAAGAAAGTAGAGCGCATCACCCGAGTTCTAAAGTCCTTACAGTGGCTCACTGTATCTCAGAGAATAGACTTTAAAGTACGTATGTTAGTCTATAAATCACTGAATGGCTTAGGACCTAAATACCTCAGTGTTTCAAGCCTCCACACCACTCAGGTCTTCTGGCTCCAGCCTACTCTGCATATCCAGAACCAGAACCAAGCATGGAGAAGCAGCATATAGTTTTTACGCTCCACTTACCTGGAACAAACTCCCAGAAGACTTCAAAGGTGCTGAAACCCTGAGTTCATTTAAATTGCCTTTAAATTTTAATGTAGAAGTTTGTAACCCAACCTGTCTTATATTGTATCTGATCTACTGCTACCATTCCAATACAACATGTTTGCCTCTGTAATGGTTTCCCTCTGTCTCTGTAAGGCTTTTCTTCCCTCTGTAATGTTTTTTTTTTTCATGTAAAGCACTTGAATTGTCGTGTTACTGAAAACAGCTTTATAAATAAACTTGCCTGGCCTCGTCTTTGCAAGTGACATTTATTTGTTCGGTTACCTGAACTTGGAGTCACTGCAGCTCCTCCAGAGTTATCATTGGGCTCTTTGCTGCTTCTGTGATTATTCTTCTCCTTGCCGCGCCAGTGATCCAGCCATTTCTCGTTACAGCTGGCATTGTGCTACAGTCTGTTTTTGGATGATAGACTGAACAGTTCTCTGTGAGAATGTTCAAAAATTGGTACATGTTTTTTTTTTTAACCTAGCCCTTCTTTAAGGTTTTATTCACACCTTCCATGTTAGGTCCATTTTAAATGAACCGGAACCCACTTTTTCAATTGGTCTTGGTCCATTTCCAAACAGACTCTGGTGTGGTTTGCTTCTGGTCTGAATACAAACCGGCCTCAATGCGACCCAACTGCAGAAAACATTTGCCTTCTTTGGGGCTTCTCCACACCGTAACTCTCTCAGATGTGGGGAAAACCGTAAAGATGGACTCATCAGAGAACAATACATGTTTCAAATTGTCCACAGCCCAAGATTTGCGCTCCTTGCACCATTGAAACGGACGTTTGGCATTGGCACGAGTGACCAAAGGTTTGGCTATAGCAGCCCGGCCGTGGATATTGACCCTGTGGAGCTCCCAACGGACAGTGTTGGTGGAAACAGGAGAGTTGAGGTGAACATTTAATTCTGCTGTGATTTGGGGAGCCGTGGTTTTATGTTTTTTTGGATACAATCCGGTTTAGCACCCAAACCTCCCTTTCAGACAGTTTCCTCTTGCGTCCACAGTTAATCCTGTTGGATGTGGTTCGTCCTTCTTGGTGGTATGCTGACATTACCCTGGATACCGTGGCTCTTGATACATCACAAAGACTTGCTGTCTTGGTCACAGATGCGCCAGCAAGACGTGCACCAACAATTTTTCCTTTTCTTAACTCTGGTATGTCACCCATAATGTTGTGTGCATTGCAATATTTTGAGCAAAACTGTGCTCTTACCCTGCTAATTGGACCTTCACACTCTGCTCTTATTGGTTCAATGGGCAATTAATGAAGATTGGCCACCAGGCTGGTCCAATTTAGCCATGAAACCTCCCACACTAAAATGAGAGGCATTGTCCAACCCCTGTAGGTGGCTCTGTTACAAGTTACAGTTTGCTTGCAAAATGTACAATGTGAAAAGAAGCCACACCAGTAAAAAAGTAATCTTTTGGTCCAGATCAAGTATGTGTACCAAAGAATTTTCCTGGGGTGAATACACCCTGAAATACTCTTCAATCTTATTTCTGACCTGTCTGCTGTGTACCTTGGTCTTCACGATGCTGTTTATTCACTAATATTCCTCTGAGGCCTTCACACAACAATTTGGACCATTTGGGAGTGTTTGAGCAATGAATAGAGATGAATGCAAATACAAACCAAACTTCCACATTGTTATTTGTAAAACAATGGAAAACCATGCATCACTTTTCTTTTATTTCATGAATTTTCAACATGCAGTGGTGGTCTCACATAAAATCCCAGCAAAATTAATTAAAGTTTGTATGTAAAATATGACCATATAAGGAAAGGATCAATAGAATCAAAGGCTTTTGTAAGATACTGGATAATTAATTTGTGTTTACTAGTGAAAATAACATTTGTGGAACTTTAGTGTCAGAATTTACATCTATCGACAGGTAACCCACATGTGAAAACCTCTTTCTTATGGTGTAAATCCACTCAGACCACATTAAGGAGAAATAACAGGATGGTTCAGATTCTTTCAAGATGGGTTGTGTGTATCATTTATAAATAGTAAGTCTCTTTCCTGCCTTAGACTGCATCAGTGTGCTCTCAGTTTAGAAAATGACAGAGAGACGTGCAAAAATGCACAATATGGTGTGAAATGCTATATATAGCTTTGACATTTTTGAAGTTTGAGTTGCTAAAAGATGATAGAAATTCACACTTGTGTCATTCCTCCTTTGAGCTTTGTATTTTTTTGGTTCCTCTGTGAAAACACTCTGCTGTGACTTTTTTAAGCTGAGGGTGTTTTGTATACTAAATGTCAGATGTTTCCTAATTCATAAATAAATGTTTCACTGTTCAGTGCATATCAGGTTTTCCACCTCATCAAGAGGTTTAGCGTCCTCCCTGAAAAGCTGGTTCTAGTAAGTACCATTAACCAAGACAGAGTCTATCGTCTTACTCACAGTCTGACAATTCCAGACGAGGAAGTAAAACTGTTTTATTTATATTCTGACATCTTGACAGCTCTTTAAACCAATCATTGTCCCACTACTCTGTTAGGCAATATATTACTACCCTCCAAGCACTAGATGTCTATATAACAGCTTTTCAGCCAAATGACAACTTCAATAAATGTCTTCAAGTTGTTTAGATGGAAGGAAAAACAAATAAATCTTCTTAAGGGGTAGAATGAAGTAGACTAAAGTGTCATTAAACGTTCTGAAGGTTTTTTTGTGAATTTTTTGACAAACTCATAAATTAACAACTGGTAAATAAAGATTTTTGGGCAGAGATTATTCAGATTTTTCAGACTTTTATGACACTTTCAACTCTACAAATCACTGTTTTTACTATATTTGACAGCAATAGACATAGCTCAAAGTAATGCAATCCACACCAAAACAATGTAGCTGGCTAAGTAGCAATGAAAGTAAACTTCTACAGCAATGTCGTTTGTGCGAGCATCTGCTGCCGCGCGATGCACAAGAAGTTCCAGGGTTTTTGCAGACGTCTGCCCCCTCTGGCGACAAGTTGAAATGACAGCCAGTGTTGTGCACGTGCATGGCAGAAGAGGAAAAGAAACTGCCACCGCGACTGCACAGGTCTTTTGTTTAGAGGTATGAAAACTCTAAATATTGAAGTTAGCCCGTGTTCTCTCGCTAAAGCATTGAGTACGGCGGAGACTCAACAAAGTAGCCAGGTGAGCGAGAGCACGCAGCGTGACACATCACAACGCGCACGGCCAGAGAATTTGGACCGAGTGACTCTCTCATAAACAGATAAATCCAGCCTATAGAGACAAATATTGTAAATAGAGTATAACTCAGTTTACATGTCGGACAATTGTAATAGCATGTATGGGGAAAAAAATAAATAAAATGTAACTTCAAAATTACACTATGCACCTTTAAGTATTTGGCAATACTGTCACAATCTGATACATGCAATGTTACATCTTAGGCTTCTAGCCTTCATTTAATGAGTACTACTAAAATCAGTATGTGATGTGTGATGTGAGACATATAGTATAACAGATACTTGAGGTGCTTGATATATCCACATAAAACTTGTTTCTGTGATAAAACAGAGTTCTTAAATCAGCATTCATTGTCATTTTTTATTTATTTTTTTTAAAAGCAACTATTTTTTAAAAGCAACTATTGTTTGTTTGTTTTTGGTATGGTTGATGTTTTTACTCTTTTCAATGAGTGCCAAGTGCCGTGGTATAGCCTATCTCTTGTCCAAAGGCACTCACACCAATGCCAGTTCTCATGCAAAGGTTCCTTCCAGTTGCCGTCACAGCTGGAGATGTTCACTCATCATTAACGTTTCTGCACTCAGTAAGATTTGCACATGTGCAAATCTGCAGCTGGCTAGGTTATTTTTGTTGCAGGCTCATAAGTGAACCTTAAGGTAATTAATCAAACCAGAAAGCTGAACAAAAAAAACGAAAATACAAAAATGGAAATAATAAATAAATGAACAAATGAAAAACCTATGGTGGGTCACTTATGTTAGACCCAGGTAAAAGTTGAAATTGGCGATAATCCATCCATCAACTGTCTTCAACCTATCTTAAACGGGGTCAAAGGATAAACAGGTCCAAGAGGGAAACCCATACATCCCTATACCCTGTGACAACCTCAAGTGCATTCTGAGGGGATTCCAGGGTGTTCACAGACCAGAAGGGTTAAGTAGTCCCTCCAGCGGTATCTGGGACTGCCCAAATCCTCACAATGTGGCCAAAAGGGATGCCCAAAGGGTGACCAGATGCCAGAACCCTCTTAAATGTCTCCTTTTAATGCAGAGGAGCAACGGATCTACTCTGAGGCTCACCCTTTGTTTAAAACCAAAGCTCATTTCACCTACTTGTATCTGGGACTCGTTCTTTAGGTCATGATCCATATCTTGTAAACATGGGAGATAGCTTGATAGATATACCAGTAAATCAAGAACTTCACTTTTGGCTGAGCTCTCTCTTCCCAGAGCGACGTCCACATTACTTGGAACAAGGCCCAAATTTGTCTCTACAGCTAACACTCCATCCCACTATCACTTTGTGAACAAGGCAAAGACTGATCCCCAACTTGAAGGCAGCAGTCCACCTTTTTTCGTTTGGAACTGTGACATTCAAAAACCAAGAATCAAAGGGTAGTTCTTTAAATGTCTTTTATTTGTTCATTTTTGTTTCTTTCAACATCATTACTCTCTTTTACAGTGTCTATTTCAGTTATATGTATGATTATACAAATTTAGTGACATTTCAAAACTTCTAGAAACTTTGAGAGCAAACAGCTCATTTTCTTACTGAGGTGTTGGCAAGAAAATGAAGAAGAAAAAAAACAATTATGAGTACAAATCAGCCTATGTTTAGAATCTCCATTTTCTACATAATTTTTTTGGTATTTCTTTCATTAACACATAGAATGATACAATATGTTTTTGCGAATTTAGCAAATATTTAGCCAGTTGCTTATGAATTTGCGCTACAGTATGACATCTACAAAGATGCTGGACATGCAGCACAGCCCATTTTTGACCAATGAGAAATCTGTCCTTTGTGCCATGTGTAATGGATGGTGCTCAGGAAACCCAGTATTCTAGCCGGACACTGAGATGATTTTAAAATGCTTATTT
Source organism: Fundulus heteroclitus (assembly GCF_011125445.2). Lineage (NCBI taxonomy): Eukaryota > Metazoa > Chordata > Actinopteri > Cyprinodontiformes > Fundulidae > Fundulus > Fundulus heteroclitus. The sequence goes on along the minus strand of NC_046362.1, from coordinate 26,336,962 downwards.
TTTAAAAGAGAGAAGATGACACGGTAGGCAGGCAGGTATGGGTAGGAGAACAGAGGATGCAGGCGGGGTTGCAGGCAGAACCAGACCCGACCAGGTGTGCAGACAGAATTAGAACTGACCAGGAGATGCAGCCAGAGGTTGACTTGTGCCGATGAACCAGACTAGAACAGGAGCTGCAGGCAGCATCAGCAGTCCACCTATTTTCTGAACCAGACGTTGCAGGCAGAACCAGACTTGAAGCTGCTGACATGTTCCCAGCGTGAGCAGAGCAAAACACAGGCTTCCCAATAGAAACCTTCTCCAGCCAGTGCACACAAGCACTAGAAAACAGACTAGCGAGGGCAGGGCAAGAATCGGTCCAAGGGATCACACAGGCAAAACGACAAGAAGACAGTGGGGAACAGCACATGCAGGCGGTGAGAGGAGATGAGTCGTTCTGGCAGGGAGTGGGTGAGTCAGGCAGGTGTAAGTAGGCAGAGTCAGAGGTGAACAGAGCTGACACTAATTAGTTGCAGCAGGTGGAGTTGATCTGGTGCTGAGTGGTGACAGGGAGGTGACTGAGCTGATTGGATGGTGACAGGTGGCTGGTGGCTGAGAGGAGTGAAGCGTAAAGTGGATTAAATCAGTCCAGACTGTCCAAATAAAACAGCTAAAACCTAAATCATGAGACTAAGCAGGGACATCGGGCTAACCTCCCAAATGCAAATGTCTATGCTAAAGCTAATAGCAGTCACACCACGTAACATACTCAACAGGTGATGACACACTTTTTTAGCCAGGTTGGGTCGCTCCGTGCCAGCTCTGTAATGAAGAGAGAAGGATGTTGCATATCTAGTATGATTAAAAATTAATCAGCCTATTTTTTATTATTTACAACTTTATTTTTTACATGGACGGTGTTAACAAAGTCTGTTATGGCTTTTACCAGATTTTTCCTGCAGGTGCTTTTGTTTTTGTTCTCATAACCACTATTGATCATTTTTCTTATGGACATATCATATACATACATATACAAGTGCACTCTCACAAACACCCACAGGTGCTTGGATCCAGTTGGTTACATCTAAACCTCTATGAAGAAAAACCCTATAGTTAGCTTTGGCTGCCACTAAATACATCTTGCATTAAATGATACTGCATATTTTTCAGTGATGTTATCAAAGGTGTTGGTTGTTTGTAACTGTGAAACGTTTTGTGATAAGTTTTGAAAAATGTTGTTCTTTCTATAACCATTTGTGCCGCCGTAAAAGCAGACTCCATGATCTCTTATTCTCTTCCTTCCTCTCTCTTTTTGTCACCTTTTCTTCCTTTTTACATTTTGCTCATCATTTTCTCTTCCTTTCTTTCACTTTTACCTTTCTGTTTCTGCATCCATGAATTTGAAATAATCCCAAAAACAACGTCCAAAAAAGTTTGTTACGTATCAAACAGAGCGGCATAGCTAAAGCAGTAATGCTCCACTTGTGAAAGTAAATCTGTTGGGCTGTCTTTTAGCCTGGGTGCCATTCCGAACTTAGTCCCGCCCACAACGTTTGAGGTCGGGAAGTTCGGTCTGGCATTGCTCAATAGTAGCGCTAGTATGCTCGCCCAATATCTGGCGGGCCAATCAAATTGTCAGGGCGGGCTTTATACGATGATGGACAGATGATCAACAGTAACGTAATCAACCACGTCACCAAAGCGCGCTTGGGTTGAATTTGTTTACAGCAACGATGGCTGCTGCTGGAGAGTTGAGGTGTGTAGATTCTGCTATTAGGTCTGTTCTAGAAGATATTGACAGCAAATTAATTTTTAAAGGGGAACAGAGAAAGGCGATCAAGGCATTTGTTGAAAAGAAAGATGTTTTTGGCGTCCTTCCTACGGGATTCGGCAAAAGTTTAATTTATCAGCTGGCTCCGTTGTTCGCTAAGAAGATGGGACACAATGAAAAACCATTGGTCATTGTTGTTTCTCCTTTGGTCGCACTCATGGAGGACCAAGTGAAAGAAGCAACTGAAATGGGCATCACGGCGATGCAACTCGGCGTGAACGACGAGGTGGATATAGCCAGCGGTCGTTGCCAGCTCCTTTTCGGAAGCCCGGAATCCTGGCTGCTGAACAACAAGTGGAGGGACATGCTAGGCTCTGATGTTTTTCAAGCCAACGTTATGGGTATCGTCGTGGACGAAGTTCATCTAAGTTCATCTAACTTACAAATGGTAAGAGATCATCTGACTGTCTGACTTAGTAAATAACTCGCAATGTCGTGATATGAATCCCATGTTGTAAACATGGTAGGCAGTTGAGTTCCGTTGACAACAACTATGCGTCGCTTAACATACGTCACACACTCCGTAGCTCTTATTGGTTGTAGGTCTATCCAATTGAGCGCAGAGGTTTTTTTTTTCCTGGTTCGTTCGAAACACGCCCCATAATCACAGCTCTATGGAGCAGTATCAGACTCAAATTCTGAAGAATTGAGTATGACTACGTCAGGCTAGCTGTCTTTGGCACTAAGAAGGCAATTCTTAATGCTACACAGCCAGACAAGACATATTAAAAAATAAAAATACTGGGAGGAGACGAAGAAAGAAGGCATAAGGACCAGGTGGATTAAATCAGCTCAGACTGCAACAACAAAGTCAGAATTTCAGCTAAAAATACAGTAAAATGTTTACATTTGTTAATGGCATTTTATTAATTTATGTATTTATGCATTGTTTGCTATTGTGGGGGCAATGGTGATTCAAATGCTAGGAAGTTCACCCTATAGCCGGTGGGTTGGCGGTTCAGACTCCCGCTCCACCTGTTTCAGTTGCAGTGTCCTTGAGCAAGACACTTCACCTGCTTTGCCCGCCGGTGGTCATAGTGCCGACTGTACGGCATCCTTGCTTTTCTCAGTCCGCCCCGCAGGTGTGGCTACAATGTAGCTTACCACTGTCAGCATGTGAATGACTGAATGTAACGTGAAGCATTCTGCGGTCGTCTGACTTGATAAAACGCTACAAGTACAGGACATTTGCCATTTATCGTTTTTGCCTTAAATTCTTCACACTAAATCCAAAAAACCGCTGAGCTCTATCTCCTTTCTTTCCAACTAAGTCAAACTCCCCAATGAGGAAACTTCCTCACGTTCTCTTAAAACCCTGATTGTTAAATTAAATTTATTTCAGTCAATTTTTTTTTTTTCGTTCAGTAAGTGTAAATTGATGATGAGGAGAATTTTGTGAACGTTTACTGATGATTTTATTGACTCGTGTGGGAATTCTCCACTGCAGAGGTGAAATTTAATTTTACGATAGAGGACACTGTGTGACTTTTGTGTAGACATAAAAACATTTTGGTCATGGGGATCTGACCAAAAGTCTGCATGAGAAAAAAAAAAAGAAAAAACTTTGAGACAGCAACTTGAGTTCAAGTTTAATGTTCATAGTGTTCCAGAAAGTTACCCAAAAAAAATTACAAGAAGACGGCGTTTAGTTTTTATAGCACTCTTTAAACATGTCACAGCCAGAACTTTGAAATGGTAAACGTATCTACTTGGAAAACCTAACACCTGTCGTCCCGATGGATGTATATATAAGAAGACTAGGCTCTCCCGGAAATCCAAAACGCAGAGTACCTGGAAAACATGTCAGGCTGAAAAAAAAAAAAAAACGGCATATGATTACAGACACATCCTTTGTAGAATTTAAACCTTGCTGACCCTGCAGCTGAAAAAAGAATATCTCGATAAACAGGCGGGTTTTTGTGCCAGGTTAGCATCCTGGGGTGCGGGCCCAGGAAAAGGAAAGGGGGGAAGCGGACACAGCTGGGTTCAAGCTGGTCCTCTGACCCGTCGATCACCCTATACCAGAGAAATGTCTCCAAAGAGGAAATCCTCTCTAAAGCACTTCTAGCCTGGTAAAAGCTAAAAACAACCGCTTCCCTCGTTTATTTCAGTGAGGCATTTGCTTAGCCAAGGTACTACACCAAAGGCAAAAACACACAGCATAGAAGCTTTCCAATCATAAGAAACATACAGTGCCTTTCAAAAGTATTCTTTCTCCAAGAACTGTTTTTTTTTTTTGGCATTTTTTGAAATGGTACAACCGCAAAGTCAGTGCACCTCGCTGGGATTTTAGGTGATAAACCAGCACCAAGTAGAGCGTAACTTCGAAGTGGAAAAGAAACATGGTTTTCAATTTATTTCTCAAATAAATATCTAAAAACAGTGGTGTATTTATCTTGTACTCCTAGTCTAAATCTCACGCAACTTATTTCCTTTAGAAGATTAGTAAACAGAGTTCACCTGTGTGCGTAATGCAACTCAGCATCACTACAGTCGTTCTGCAAAGGCCTCAGAGCCTGTTTAGAGAACATTAGAGGCCAAACAGCTGCACAGGGGTCATGAAAAACACCAATCAGGTAAGAGGAGTTTTGGAGAGGGTTAAAGCAGAATTAGGTTAGAAAATAATATCTTGAGCTTTGAACAAGTGTTACCTGTAGAGAAGAAGCAGATATTCACAACTCAGGTGGGAGAATCTGTTGACAGGGTAATTAGTCGTGCAGTCCACAGATCTGGACATTACAGTGGAGTGGTCTGAAAGAAAGTCACTGTTAAGCCTGTTCAAAGTTTGCCACCAAATCCCTAAAAAAACCATCTCCACAGTAAAAAAACAAAACAAAAGAAACACGGTTATGGTGATGTCATGCTTTGGGGATGCTTATGATCGTCTGCTGCAGGGACAGGGAAGTGGACCAGAGGTAAAAGGATAGATGGACCTAAATGCAGTAAAATCATAGAGGACCACCAGTTTGAGACTGGTTCGCCTTACAGACAAACAACACTAATAAAAAAAAACTAGAAATACCACAGAGTTTATCAATGGATATCTGTATATTCATATGCCCTGGTCAAAGACCAGAACTACATCCAATTAAGGAGCTTTGGCCAGACTTTGATTTGCTGTTGTCTCCATTCAATCTGATTGAGCTTGTGCTATTTTACAACGAGAAATGGACAATTACCGATTTACAAAGCTAACAGAGACATACCCCCAAAGGACTTGCAGCTCTAATTGCCCTAAAAGTTGGTTTTCCCAAATCCATTTTTTTTTTTTATTCTCAATTATGATCCCTTTGTGTTCGTTTATCACATAAAATTCCAAATAAAAGTTGACATTTCTGGTTGTAGAATGGCAAAACGTGAAAATGTTCATGAAGAACCAATTGTTTTGCCAGGCACCGTAAGCATAACTCTAAACATCAAACAAGTAGCACAACAGTATGTAGTTTGTCAGCCTCACAAAAAGCAGTGTGAGAAATCCCTGCAAGGAAAGAAAATCCCACTGTAAAATAAGTACAGCCACGATACACATCTACTGGATGAAACGTGCAAAACTCAGACATTATTCTTATGGACCTTTTAAGCAGATGCAAAGAAAAAAAATATGTATCGTTTTACTGCATACCACACAAACGCATTGATTCTTACACACAAATCTACCACAATGCATGTAAAGGCTTCTAATCCTCGTTCTTATATAATAGGCCACATTATTCATGCAGGTTATGTGTTCGCCTGTAAAACATGCAGCCATGAAGAAAATCTGGTCCAAAAACGTATTTTACAAATGAAGCTGGAGCCAAACTCTTTCATCGGGGCACAATGTAATGCAACCATGTGGCTGAAATACGCTTCATAGCATAAATCAAAAAATGGAACCCTACTGAGCGGACCTCCACTGGCTTTGTGTCTGGATGAGGAAAGAGAGTCTGAAACCAGACACTGCGACAATGAAACGATATAGATCTAAATTGTGAGTGACTGTGCTTATGTGCATGTCAGACAGAGGTTTATTAGCCCCACTTTCAAAGTTTCAGCCTTATGTGTTAATAGTAATGTCTTAAACACTCAGGTTCTCACAGCTCGGATGAACAAGCTGAGATTTTTTTTTTTTACAGTAGAGGAGTTTATTTGTCACTATTTGTAATTTCACTTGTATTACAGAGAAGAAAAAATGCGTCCCACAATGTTCCATGACTATGCTTGGATAAAAAGGAAAATATTTAATATTTAATTAACTCATGAGCATTTATTTAAAGGGCCTTTAAATATGTTTTTGTTGCATACTTGGAGTCTCTTGGAGAGCAGAAAATTTGAATGTAGTCTCTCCAGGTGCTACATAAATATCTTTATGTTGTGAGGGAAATTTTTCAAGCCGTTCAGTTTTCTCTGTTTTCAACTATGTTTTATTAACAATTACATCACATTTTTTGGACTTCTACGTTACTAGTCTGACGAATCCACCAGTTTAATTTCTCATAGCGATTTTATAGTCCAAGCTGAAGGATGCTGAAGCTACAAGTGGATAAGTTATTGGTTGTTCATTACATTTTTAGACCAGAAATGACCAATAATTTAAAGCAGCGTTCCCCAGGTTGTGGAGTGTGTTGCCAAAATCTTTACCTTGCCTGCATTCTGTTTAGTCTCTCAAAAAGCAGCTCAATACCTGTTGATTCTTTTAATTAGAAGAGGGCTTTATTGCATCATTTTCTGTTTGCTTGTTTTGTCTTTGTCCTTTGTGTTTTTATTCTTTGTCTGTCTCCTTGTGTTTTTATGTGTATTTGATTTGTTCTTGTCTATTGTGAAACACTAATCCTGTTAAAAGCACTATATAAATACCTTTAGCTAACTGGTTTACTTGTCTCTTTTTAGTTTATTAACTTAATCTTCACAAACATTTGCACTTTGATGGCGTTTTGCTTTGCTTTTTTGCCATTTTATACAATGATTTGTAGTTTTGGTTTCTTCAGCCCAGGCTTTGAGGGAATAAATGGGAGCTGTCTCTTTGTACCCACTTTGACAGCTCATGATTTAATATGATCTATTTAATGGAAATAGATTTATGTTACTCAAATAAAAAATATCTAACAGCAGGATTGTCCTCTGTGTTTTTTTTTTTTTTGGTTTGAAGTTATTTTGATCGTAATTTCATTTTCTGTCATGGGAGTCAGTTGGCCCAAATGGGGATGGGAACCACGATGAAAAAAAAAGAAAATAAAATAAAATCCTAAATTGAAACAAATGTTTTTATAAATATTTAACCTCACATTTTATGTCACTTCTTGGTTTGTTTTATTTATTCAAGTGTTTCGGAGAACTACTTTTCTTTAAGTAAGGTTTCCACTGTATCGTTCAGTGAAAACTGTCCTATGTTTGCAATGGAAAACATGAATTTGCTTAATGACTCTCTTCCTAAAGAGAGTGTGAGGTAACTAGTTTACATTTGGTTTACTGCATTTAACATTATGTCACTTGAACTGTCATTAGCCCCTACACAAAAAATGCAACACCTGCTGCAAAAACAGTTTTTAATGGTTTCCTTATTTGTTCTATTTTTTTTTTTTTTTTACATTCTTATTTTTGTTTTGATAGACCAGCTTTTTTAATGAGCTTTCTTTATACCAACAAATTCTTAAAGTGCAAAATAATACAATGTCATATATTTGTCATGATTTAGGTTTTTGTTTGGTTTGGACTATTCTGGACTTTTCTTGAATCAGCCACCATCCTACCAGCCTGTGACCTCTCAGCCACCAGCCACTATCCAATCAGCTCAGTCTCCTCAGACACCAGTCAATTAGCCTAGATCAACTCCACCTGCTGCCAGTAATTACTTCCAACTGTGCTCACCTGTTTCACTGACCATATACACCTGCCTCAGCCAACTCATCCCTGGAAAACAAGTGCATGCTCTAGGCATACTTATAATTACCTAGAGATTTACATGGATGGCTCAAAGAACATAAAAGGGAGTGTAGAAAAAGGGATACATACATACATACATACATACATATCTATATCTATCTATCTATCTATCTATCTATCTATCTATCTATATATATATATATATATATATATATATATATATATATATATATATATATATATATATATATACATATACATATATTTATAGCTAAACAGCTTTCAGGTGATTGATCGGTTTTCAGAGCAGAGATGGTGGTAGTCATAAGTTTGCAGTGGATGGAGGAGGTCAGACAAGATATAGTAGTGGTGTGCACAGATTCAAAGAAAGTAATTGAAAGTGTTCAGTCTGAAGGAAACAATAGAAAAGATCTTATATTTGAAATTCATCACAGTTTGCTTAGATTGCACAGAGGTGGTATGGAAATGCAGTTTTGTTGGGTGCCAGCACATGAGGGGGGTAAAAGGAAATGAAATGGCAGATAAACTGGCACAAAAGGCATTAGGGAAGAAAATAACATCACATATTCCATTTGGGAAAGGTGAGGGTAAAGCAATAATCAAAAGAAAAGAATCAGAAATATGGCAGAAAAGATGGAATCAAGACAAGACAGGAAGAGACTTATATAAAATACAAAAGTCAGTGGTAACGAAGAACGTCGGAGGAAAAAATAGAAGAGAGGAAGTGATAATGATGAGCTTGTGGATGGGTCATACATTACTAAATGACATTCTATATGGAATAGGGAAAAGAACTAATGAACAGTGTGTAGTTTGTGCAGAAAAAGAAAATGTTGAACATATATTAATGAAATGTGTAGTATATTTAGCTGAAAGAGAGAAATTAAAGGAAAGGGTGCAAAAGGCAAGACGAGAATGGAGTTTGAAAGGAATATTAGGTACAAAATGGGACAAAGTAGATATGTATAATGTCAGAAAAGCATTACATATATACTTACATGATACTACTGACACTGAAAAATAGAATTTAGTTTATGGAGCTCATGTAGATATATACTATTGTTCAGTAGCTGGTGGTATGCACCTTGAAATTGTTTGCGCCAGCATTAAACATTACAATATTAAAGTATTTGGCTTTTATGGAGGTCACAGAGCTTACCAAAAACCTCAAGAGCTGGGGCATTTCTTCTGAAGGCACAGGGGTAGTGAGCACGACCCAGTCCTCGTTGCGGCTGACCCGGGTTTGATTTCAGCCTGAGGTAGTTTACCGCATGTTTTCCCCCTATTGCAAAACCCCTTTTCCTGTCAGCCTACTTTATAAAAAAAAAATGACCCAATAATGCCATAAAACCCCCAGAAAAAAGAATAAAAAACAACTCAAGAGCTGTGTGAAGTAGTTTGTTTTGAAATTAACTTATAATAAAATATCAGTGAGTTTCTTTGTTTTGTGACTTTCGTAAATTGAGCTACTCCAGGCAGACTGTCTTAATTCGTTCCCCTTTCTCTGAATGTTCCAGATGCATAAAGACGTTTACTCACAGTTTTCTGGGAGATGCTAATAGCTATTAGCTGCTTCCCTGTTTATCCCCTCATGCACATGCGCAATGTCGCACTTCCATTGTCATCATGAAGAAACACAAAGGGCTTTAGTTACGAACAAACAGAGCAAAAACAAAGCGTAAAACACGAAAATAATACACCAGCAGGACGCCAGCAGGACATAATAATCTTTCATAAAAACTTTGTACGCAACCAGATTGAGTTACTGACGTATAAAAAAAATGTCCAATAACGTGGCTCTGTACCTTTATGAAATTCCCTGACCCATCTAACCACTGAAATTTTTGCACAATCTTCTTTGAATATACTGTAGCTCCTCTGTAGCCTTTTACATGCCTTCCTGCATTCGGGTCTTTGCCACACAATAAATGGTCAAAATAAAAGGTTTGCTTTGTGGAGTGCTCTTGTAAGGGTCCTTTCATCTTCCCAGTAGTTCTGACCTGCTTCCCTCTCCCTGCTAAAGAAAAGCATGCCCACATCATGATGCTGCCACCAACATGTTTCACAGTGGGATGGTAATTTCAGGGAGATGTTGTATTAGTTTCCCAGCCTCACATAGTGTTATCCATGCAGACGAAAAGTAAAGTTTTGCTCTCATCTGATCAGAGCCCAATACCCATTGGTAAATTGATCTCATAACGCATATTATGGCATGTCTTACAGAAGACCTGTGTACTGAGTTCACACGCTTTGAGCCCAGGAAGAAAAAAAACTGTAAATTTTTCAAAAGATAAAGCTAAATGTTATAAGATTTCAATGGAATGTGCAGGAGGTGGAGGAATGTCTGCTGTTAGTCTTTCCTGGGAAAAGGATTAGGGAGTATTATGAGTTGATCAGGAAATGGCAGAAATTAGTGGTAATTCTAGGATAATCCTGAAGGATTTAGGAGTTACACTTACAGCACGCGGTTTAAAATTTCTCGTTAATTCTATTGGAGGACACTTTTATTTTTAAATTGTGGTTAAAAGTTTGGTTCTTTTGTGGGGAAACTGGTGTGGATGAGGATGTGCACATTGCAGTTGTTAGGGTCTTGCTTCTAAATTTCGCATTAATATAAATCCAGTTCTGCCCCGCACAGTATTGACGGTCAATGCAAGGCTTTCCCCAAACCTTTGAGGCAATGGTCACTGAATGCTATTATGATTGGAAGGCAAAAATCATCCAACAGTCTTTTTTACAAGTTTGGGTGGTTAAATTAGGTAGAGAGGCACCCCATGAGAAAAACATTATACGGAGATTACAGTTGTTGTTTTGTTTTGTTTTATCATTTGGTATTGCTCATTTAAATGGCTCTGTTGTCAAAAATAATTTTCTTTTGTCTTTTTTATTTTAACAATGAGAAATATGTGAAAAAACAGCAATACTTTTTATTCAAATAGGAAGTGTATGGAAATAGTTAATGTATGACTATATGCATTTTGAGATTTTATTATAAAATAAGAAAGAATGCAATGGCTACACCTGTAGTTGTAGATAAATACATTTTATAAATCTTACACTGAGAACTAAACTTTTTAAAGTGCTTATTCTGAATTAGAAGCTAATCTATCCACATTTTTAACTCTTCCTAATTTAAAAGACAAGCTTTCAATGTATAGTATTTACTCAATTGATATAACCATGATGAAAAAAAAATCCATTCCATCTGAAAAATTATATTTTGTTTGCATTATACGATCCAATGACAGAGACCATGAACACTAATGGACTTTAACAATTATAAAGTCCAGTAGTGTTAGGATAGGTGGGCTTCTGTATTAATATGTTGAAGAAGGATTTAGGTTCAGTGGCCAGCTTAGAAGCTTTGGTGCATAGTCAACGGGTCTAGCTGGCCAATCTTCTTGACTGAAGAAAAGTCCTAGTTTGAGGCTTACTTCAATGAAATCAGTGAAACCAGTCTGGGCCTTCTAACACCTACTGACACCAGCTTAAACTGGTCTAAGCTTGTTTTTTTTTTTCCCCATTAGGGCTGCAATGTTCTCTACGGTTGGACATTCTAGAAGTCTAAGCACAAATCTGTCTGTAAAAAAACTCGTAAATAAATTTATAGGCTTATGTGAACACATGGATACAGAAGATGTGATACCTACATGTCTGCATGACATAAAAAAAAACTTTATTCAGGAGTGGTTTTTGGTTCCAAAATGCTGTGCCTTAGGTTATGAAATACCTACCACAACACCGTTTATTTTAAGGACATGGATCTACAGCTGTGGCCTGATGGAGGTGATATTTAGAAAAGTATGCAGCTGGAGTTTAGGGTGATGGTACGTGCTCTGCGTGTTATGGCTTTGTTCCTGTTTCCCTAAGGCTAGGTGTGGAGTGCTAATAATATTTCAGCCACTTGTGTATGATGGAGATATATTTATTCTTATTGGAGGCTGATTTCATTAGTAAATGCCAATATAGAGTTAAATATCTATGAGTAAAATGTGTTATGCTATATTATTCTATAACCTAATAAGTCTCACAATCTGAAATAACTCTGACGGAATATTTATTTTCCAATTGAGCAATCTCTATTATAAATCAAAGAGAGAGGAGATGTCTGTGTATTTCTCAGGATTCAGATCAGTTAATGTTGCTGAAATTAACACTTTAATTATTGATCAGAAGAACAAAACATCAGAATCTGATAATCAATGTAATCAGGACTGATTAAATACCAGACATTTCATTAGATGTTTCCCAGATAATAATCTCTGCTAGTCTGAAGGGGAAACAAAAATATTTCAAGGTTTCAGAAGCACCTGGACTTGTCAGGTTTCAGCATCAAGAATTGAGAATATTTGTCATTATGTAACCATGATGACCTTTTGGTTAGATATCTGCTCAGAATTCACACAGATTGAGATAAAACACAGATACACAAACAAGACATAATGTTCAAATAGCTGAATGCACAACACTTCCTGAGAAGCTAAAAGTGTACTTAGTATCTGATTTAAATGTTCCAGTGAAAAAAGACAGAAAGCAGTCGCTTTACAGACAATGTCAATCACTGTGCATGAATGCATCAAAGAAAACACTCCCTAAGAGGTTGAAAAGTATGCAGATAGTCATTAGAAGAAATTGAATGTCCAAGTTAATTGATGCTCTGGTCAAAAAGACAGGTATCAGTTAGCGGGTGATGTAATACTTTGCAATTATATTAATGTATTAGACAGACGTTCCCAGAGAAGTTAAAGTGTGCAAATAGTCATTAGCAAAAATTTGGATCTTCAATTGTGCAATTTCCATTGATCTCCTAACATGCACTGCCAGAAAAACTAAAACTGTGCATTAATCATTAAGTGTGCAATAGACACTGGCACATAAGAGAGTGTGAAGCATTCTCAGTCAGATGAAGAACCTGTGGAACCTGTAGCATGTTTGTAAACATGTAAAAGACTATGAACTGGGTTGGTGGTTTCTTCGATTCTCAGTAGGGGGCGATAGCCTTCACAGCTTTAGGAAGGAAGCTGTTTTTAAGTCTAATAGTTTTTGATTTAATGTTGCAGAATCATTTACCTGATTGAAGTGGGACAGAGTGCATTGCCTGGATGGATGGGATTTGTTGCTGTACAACTTTTCTGGCCTCTTGTAGCATACGTAAGGCGTGTCTAAATCTTGTAAAACTCCCTCACAATCCCCTGTGCGATTCTTTAGTTGCGATCAGAACTGCTACTAAAGAAGGACTGAGCACCTTATTGTGGTCTCCACTCACTGAACTGGTGGGACCTTGGCAGGTAATCTTCTGACCTCATGTTTCTAAGGTTGATGGGTGAAAAGTCACTGCAAACAGTGTTTGTTTCAGCGGGATGGTCATTCAGGCAGAGAGGAATTTTGCAATTATTTCTTTTGAAATCTCAAGACTCAGCTGAACTCCTCCTTGTTTAATGAGCTTCCAGGGAAGGAGACGTCCCGAGGGGTGATCAACAAATCAGAGGCAGACTCGGGGTAATGTAAGAGGTAGGTCATATGAGACAGCCAAGAAATCAATTGGATTTGGTTATTTTTTGTAAACCCCATTTTCTTCCCTTTGAAAGGCTTTCATGCAGACCTTTTCTCCTTCAGCATAACAACCGTCCATGGTATAAAAACATTAATATTTTGAAGATAACAAGAGACAATTTTTTATTTAGACCCAAAAGTCTGGCAAGTGCATTTTGAAGGGACCTGAGATAAAAAACCATTAGGGTAGATGTGTGCGTGCTCTGTGGAATCATGTTTTTAACTCTTCAACTTTTTTTTAGGAACAGCCGCAGGATTTAAAGCCTATTGGCACCAGAACACATTAACTTATCTCAGATGTTATCAAACAAATACTATCCTGGGGGTGGGGGTAAAAATGTGATAGTTTTGATATTCTTACTTATTTAATGTTTATGTGTTGAGGTTATTTGATAGAGACAGATACACCAAAACAGATAAACCATGTGGAGCATGGTGCTTATAATCCTTGTCCTTAGATGGGCTTTTATTAACAGTATATTTCAAACACTACAGTAAACATAGTAATGGTAAAAGAGTTGAAAGTGGCTTGTTGAAACTGTGTCCTGTTACACAGCTCCAACCACATTTAGTGTAGTGCTATTCTTGTAGTGTAGCAGGATTTGGCTAAATTGTTGTCAATAAGACAATCTGCACCGTGCAGGAGAGATAAACAGAGATGAGATCACTTTCAGGGGAGGCTGTGGGAAGGCTGTGCTCCTCTGTGGAATTTAACCATCAAGTCATGAGCCTGCTCCCCTTAAAGTTCCTCGGCATTTAGTGGCTATGGTGCGGAGCTCTTTTGATCTATGAAGATTTCACACATGTAACTCAGACCAGTGAGCATCGTGCACCCTATGAATAATCAGTACACGTACCGTACAGCACAGGATGTTCCAGTTTAAATAATGATTAGAGTCTGAACTGCACAGGGTCCCTTCTTGGCAGTCGTTTAATGAAGAAAGTCAACCGGATAATCCTTTGGTCTTTACAACATACTTTAGCAATGAAACCAAATGGCAATGCTATTTTCAAGTGTTCTAGTTTTAGATTGTAGCTATGTATTCATCACCTGCAGTGAATTTATGAGAACACTCAAAGGTAACTTCAAAGACACTGGCCTGCAAGCCTGACTCTAACCAAGAACTAAATTGTGAAACCTGATATTGCTACAGTCTTTGCCACAGGTCTGTAAACCTCTGATCCAGTTCTCACAAAGACAGACACAAGCAGGCACACGTGTACATAATGATTCAGGCCAATCAAATGTGTTTACTTGGCTCTCATCTGGACACTTCAGACATGAGATAACGGAGATCCGATGATGACTGTTTGTCTGACCAAAGCAAAACTTGCCCTAAGGGGTGAGTTATGCCCACACTCCCCTTCATGCACACAAGGACCCCCCCCCCCCCCTCTACATGGCACTGTCCATCTTAAACAATTACTAGAAACAGTGAGAGGGTGATCCATTACATATGGGGCAAAGGAACTCCCACACGTGGCTTCTATTCATTTAGACTGCTGTACATCTATGATTAATCAGGTTACTCATATGGTCAACTGCCAGAAAACAACTAATACATCCAAAGGTTTATAGCCCAGCCAAGTGTTGTGTAATGTTTGAAGTATTCATTACCAATAAGGATTCCAAAATAAGAAAGTCATATGAAAGCAGAACCTGTGTAGCACTTAACAAGAACGCTTTAAGATCAGATCCTTCCCAAGCATCTTTGAGGATAATGCTGCCGCCATATCAAAAGGTTTGGTTTTAGCTGATGGCATATAAAGTGGCGGATCCTAATCTGGGTATCACACAAAAATCCTCTTTTGATGGGTAACCTTTCCAACCTCAAAGTTGTGCCTAAACTGGCCCTCTATGTTTAGCACATCTACAAGCATGTGGATCTAAACGTGAAGAAATGATGTGCATTTTGTGAAGCATCAAGTCCTGTCACAAACAGGAAGTATGTGTTTTATAATGCAGCCCTATTTCGAGTATTGTGTTTAATCGTCACAGCATGCATACTCAGCATGAAGGATTGCTGCAAAGCCATCAACAATGCAGACGACTGTCCACTGTGACTCTACGCTCTTTCAGGAGGAGTGAAAGCTACTTGTCAAAGACTTGATTCAATCTACGGGGTTTGCTTGGATAGGAAACTTTTTTGACCTTAGAAGCAACAGTGGCGCAGGAGGGAATCCGTCCTGCAATTGGTGGGTTGCTGGTGTCTTTGGGCTAGTCACTTCAGGTGAATTGGCAGCTGGCGGTGGTGCTGATGTATGGCAGCCTCACCTCTGTTGGTCTACCCCAGGGCAGCTGTGGCTACTAAAGGCCCATTTACACTACACTTTTTTAACCAAGCTGAGTCGAGACCAGTCCGAGCTTGGATCAGTTACCCAAGCCAAGACGACCGTTTACCGTTTCGTTATCAGAAAACCGGGATAAAAAAAAAAACAGTCCGAGACCTGCTCAGGAACTGGTCTGCAGTTAGCGCGGTCCGGTTCAGTCTGCTGACTATTTACACACAAGAGTTATCTCGGTTACCAAGCTCAGACTGGTCTCGGCTCTGTTAAAAAAAGTGTAGTGTAAACGGGCCTTATGATAGCTCACCACCATCAGGGTGTGAATGTGTGCGTGAATGGGTGAATGACTAACTGTAGTGTAAAGTGCTTTGGGGTTGTCAGACCAGTTCAAACGCTGTACAAGAACAAGACATTTACAATTTCGTTTAAAAAGGAACATTTTTGACCAATCTGTCTGTATGGTTTGATTGAATTTGACTTTGTAAAGTGCCTTGAGATGTGTTTTGTAAATTGGTGCTATAAAAATAAAGTTACATTGAATTGAATTGAATTGAATTGTTGAAAAAAAAACATGCTTTTACTGCAAGGCCTCCAACCCAGTGTGAGATGTTGTCTGTGACTTTATTTACTGTGTTGCATTCGTTTTTGTTGCTTTGTATTAATTAATCTTTTAACACTGTACAGCACCATATTCTTCATTAGTGTTGCTTTTTTATTTGCTTTTATCCTGTTTTTATTTTCCTGTGTTTTAATCAGGTAAAGCACTTTGCATTGTCTGAAATGTGCTATACAAATGAACTTGCCTTCCTTGCCTTACAGTAAATAATGTGGTATGGTATGATTTCAGCATTTGTTTTGTTTTTGTTATTTTTTTTGCTTGCTTTTCTATACCAAATGCTCAGGTGACCTTCTCCGGCTGACGGTTTAATGCACTATAAGAGTGGTTAAAATATTATTAGCTGAATTAAGTCAAAAGACAGCTCCCTTACTGTGGTGGCCACTTAAAGCATTTGACAAACTGAGGAGAGTGAATTGTCATCAGTGCAGTCAGAGCTACAGTATAACATAGCATTGGATAAAGTAGTATCAGGATATTGCTATGACTTTTGTTAAGCTCTTACATACATTTTGGATGATATTTTTGTGGTAAATAATGCATGGTTCTCTATCATCCTGCCTGGATTGCTGTGATGGACTCTATGTTGGATTGAATCAGTCTGTACTTTCTCATTTACAGTTAGTTTAAACGCTGCTGCTCGTCTTTTAACAGGTACTCCAATAACAGAGCATATTACTCCTAATATGACCTCACTCCATTGGTTCCCAGCACATTTTAGAGTTCATCTTAAAAATGTATTTTTGTTTTTAAGTATTTGAATGACCTCGCCCTACCATACCTCTCTGGGCTTCTTCATCCCTACTTGCCGTCTCGGCCCTTCAGGTCAGCTGAACTGCATCTCCTGGAGGTACCAAGGTCTAAGATGAAGCTCAGAGGAGGCAGGGCCTTTTCTATTGTTGGTCCTCAATTATGGAATAACCTGCCCCTGCACATAAGAGAGGCTCCTTCACTGCCCACCTTTAAATCTCGCCCTAAAACCCACTATTTTTCTTTGGCTTTTACCACTAGCAAGACTTAGTTTTTATTTTAAATTGGTTTCATTGTATCTTTTAAGTGTTTTTAATGCGTTATATTTTTACCTTAGTGTTTTTAATGGATGTGTTTTAGCTTGTAGCGATGTACAGCACTTTGTTTCAGCTGTTGGCTGTTTTTAAGGGCTTTATAAATAAAGATGGTAGGGTATGGTCTCTGATATGCAACGACCATGCAATGGAAATACTTCAACTTGTCCAACAAATACGTCGCAACAAGAAACTGCAGCTTGAACATTTCCTGGTGGGACAGCTGTCCCTGTGTTTTACACGTTGACACCATGGTACCACCAGGATAAAGATATTTTGTGTTCGTGATGTAATGGCAGTCTAAAGGCTCCCAGATACTTGGGGGGGCACTATGCGCATACTGTGAGCCTCGTTGACTCTGTGGATGTTTTACCCTTCGTAGTCAAGCACATCTATTGCCTACATTTTTAGTGACTAATTCCTACATTTCCCACACTTTCTGCCAGTGGGACAAAGTGGGGTAAGGTATGGTAACATGTTTGATGAGCTGGTTCAGCACCTGGAGTAGTTTCTTTTTCAGCAGGCACCCACCGCACACCTGTCAGTGCGGCACAGAGAGGCACTGTGATGCCCTCGTGACTGCCTGCTTTGAACTTTAAGTCTTGTCACATCCTCGTGACTGCCTGCTTTGAGCAGCTTGGTGTATCAGCTTAGTGTAGCTTGGTGTCACATATAAGACTGATGTGAAGACTTCTTGCTGCCAAGCAGTTTATAGTGTGACTCCACCTACGCGGACTCCACATATATGTGGCTCTGCGCGTACCTGTCTGCGGGGAGCCCGTGCAGAGTCCGCCTTGAGAATGCTGGATTCTGCGCCCACAACTCATGTCCACGCAAATAGGTGGGAGCCTTAAAGGAGTAGCAACACTGGGGATTTTAAACAGGCAGTTTTCAGGATCCTACTTTAAACAAAAGACTGGAATAAGCTCAAAACATTACCATAGTTTGTCCATTACAAGTATCTTATTTTCAGCCATTTTATTCATTTACAGTTGTAAATGTTGGTCAGTCAGAAGGTGAAGGTGGGTCTCACTTTGTGTTGGATCATTGTATCCAATATGCCTTCTGACTTAAACTAAATAGCCAACTAAATGTCATTTCAGCTAAACATCATTTAAAATGTATGGATAGTGGTAAGGGGTGAGGGTAATTCTAGGAAAATGGGGTTCAGCTTTAGTCCCACAGCCGCTGCATACTCATAGATACAATAACTATTTTTCTCAATGTATTACAAGCTGTATCAACAAGATACAATGTAAGCCTTCATAAGAACACATGCTCCTAAATTACACTCTTACAGTATCCCATTACAGATGCCTTTATGTTATTCTACCCCTTTGCCATTTCCCCCCTCTGCCAAATGCAACACAGTATGGAAACTCCACATGGATCGGTTCCCGGTATTGCCATAGCTGCCATTTTTCCAGAAAAACTCTAACCACTGTTTGTTTTAACAGCTACTGTCCCAGAGTCAGCTGCTAGGAAACCCAATCTGTAGCACTGAATCTTACAGAGCACCTTTGTGTCATAACCTTGAGTCATTTACACACAGGAAAATAATCACCTGTACTTATGATAATGTGGATTCCCATGTTAACAGAAGAGAAGAGCAAACAGCTCTCGAGCAAACCCCTGGCAGTGACGAGGTAAGCCTTTCTTGGGTTCCTTAAAGCCCGGAGGCCTGTGACATAATTAGTGGCATTTAAAAAAAAAAGCACAAAAGAAAACAGAAATAAGAGGTGAGAGAAATGGAGAAGGAAAGCGCTGGAACAGTGTTTTTAACACAAAGAGTCTGTTTGAGTTCGAGCCCTGCACGGGGATGGAGCAAGTGAGTACGCAATGACTCCGATGACTGATATTTCTTCAACACCGGAGCCTATTACTCCTAATGGAAAAGAGCATGCGAGTTGGGTTGAAGGGGGGAATGATGGAGGGTTGAGGGGGTCGACGGGTTGGTGGTGGTGGGGGGTGGTACGCGGTATTCACCTGATGCCAAACCATACTATTATGACCCAATCCTTGTTGTATTTATTGGTGGGGAACACCAAGTGGTGCAGGAAGCTGTTATAACATTGTTTTTCCCTACTGTTAAAAAGCCTCTGTTCTAGTAAAACTCTGGGGGGCCCAAACTCCCTGCACCCTGTGCTTCTTTCCAGGGGAAAGCTGAGTCACTTCAGCCCCCTTGTTCTGTAACTCCCTTTATGTACAGTAAACTTTTATACTCGTTTGTTCCCTTTTTTATTTTGTTTATTTAATTATTCCGCTTTGAAGCTGAACATAGGAAAATTTAAAAAAAGCTACAGTGGGATAGGTATTTAACATGTCAACATTTTCTTCAGAAAATGCATTTCTAATGCAGTTATTGACGATAAACTCACACCACATGCCAAAAGCAACCCAAGTAATCCATGAATCCAAATAATAGCAAATCAGACAATAAATGAGGCGATAAAGTCGAATGATATAAGGAATTAGAATTGACCAGGCTTACTAAAATGTATTAAATAAAAATCCTTAAGGGAATCTCCCCTCTCTTTGCGCTGTTTTCCATAGATTTACATTTGGATTCAATCTGAGTGAGTTACTGGGCCATTCTAGCAGCTTTAATTTCTTTCCCTGAAAACAACTCAGCGTTTCAATTGTTAAAGCTATAGTTGGTAATCCTGCTCAGAAACACTTTTTGTTATACTGGGTAAAATCGCCCTGCCATCAATACATGACGTATTCAGAAAAAAAGAGGTTAAAAAATTCTATCTCTGTGGGAGCTACATGCTTGTAAAAACTCTGACCAATCATTGCCTTCACACTGAAGTACAGGGATTAGTCAAAGGTTTGGTCCTGCCCTCAACCCCTGTGTGCAGGCTGCACACTTCTAGTGTTTGTGTATCCGTTTAGCTTAGCGGTTAGCTCAGCGGTTAGCTTCGGTGTTAGCCGTTCATTGTAGCTCCACTGCTCTCACCGTTCATATTTATGAGAAGAGGAAGGCCTCAGTAGAAAGACATATTACCAGAGTGGATTTGGGAGATTTTTTTCACGCAATCACTCTGAGGAGGTAGCAGGTAAGACGGTCTTGCACATGCACAGTTATTAAAAAAGGGACCTGGGGAAACTTCCGGAAAAATCGGTAACTCTACCTTTAAGAATGATTTTTGTTTTGCACATCTTTCTTGTTTTTATAGCTCATCGGTTAGAAACAAAGAAACTGACTTTTACACATAGGGAACTGAATTGTTCAATACTTATTCCCTATGTTATTCAACTTTATTATACATTTCAAGCTATGGACTTATTTTTTTCATAATTTCTTGGCATTTGGGAATTCCTTTGGTTATTTGGTGTGAATTTAATTTTAATATAGAAAAATATATGTTGTGCAGTGGACTTTTATGATATGGTTTAAACACTTTCTAACATGGAGAAAGGTCAAATAAATGTAATATTCCTTCTTTTTAGTGGGTCAGGTTCTGACTTCTCATCATGTCATCAACACAACAGAGGGATATTTGATACACACGGATAAACAAGTATTACTTTACAGTGACAACAACAGAGAGCAGAAGGGAAAAGGAGGGAAAAAAGGGACCAAGATCATAACAAGGCCTAGCCAAGATGGATCTGTTGTCTGGGCGAGGACACTGCAGTGCAAACTTTCTAATTACAAATAGATTAGACCACTGTGATGTTGTTGTGTGGTCTCTGTGTAAACTCCCCCTATTTTGTTTTTCAGACTTGTGTGGATTCCTTTCTCCTTTGTTTGTCTTAAGGAAACCCAGGAATCTCTCTTGCCCTGGTGATCTGTATACAGCAAAAAGACATGTGGGTATGAGGATACCGGGAAGGCGTGCGTGCACACGTATCTTGAACTGGCGCTCATTGTTTGGCTTGTTTATCTATAAACTTAGGGTGCCAACAGAAGTTCCAGTCACTTTAGAACGTGAAGTGTTGTGTTCCACTGGCAGAACAGAGACCCACATTCACTGGGCACCCACCCTCTTCTGGCCTGCCTCTGACTTGGGAGGCTTGTATGCTGCTGCTGGTGCTGCTGATGTTGTTATTGTTGTTTTTCGTGCTGAGAACAGGAGTCTTGGCCAAAACACACTTCTGTTACAATAACAAGACCTGGAGGGCTCCAACACTGCTCTACACGGGGCTTTATTGGTACAGAGGAGCACCAACAGCAATGTCTGTGGACAATCAGCAACTAATTTGCAAAGGGAAGGGATGGGAGATCCGCCAGAGAGTGTTCTTTTACTTGGGCAACGGGTCTCTGTCATTGTTGGACCAGTGTTTCTTGTTCAAGTGCGTCACTGGCTACGACAAAAATCAACACTGAGATGTTTGACCCAGTTAGGAATATATGCAGGTAATGTTTTTTTAGGCATGCACTGCGTAGTGCATGGATTTTATCACCCCCCCCCCCCCCCAACACACACACACACACACACACACACACACACACACACACTTTTTGGCAAGCCCAGTAAATATCTATGAAAAAATTTGATTTAATTTATTTTAATGGGAGGAACACAGAGTAGCACAATCCTGAAAAATAATTGGTTCAGTAAGAATGTTTTTACAAAAATCTCTCCTTTAATTTGAATAGATTAAATAAGCAGGGAAAAGAATAACATGTAAAGTTATTTTTAATTATTTATTTTTTTCTAAAGGGACTTTATACATCATCCTATCTTGGAAGGTGTGCCTTGGGTATTGAAAAAGTTCAAGCAGGGAGACTCACCTCCCCCGGCACACCTGCTCAACTGATTGCCTCGTCAACCATCCGAGCACCAGCCAATTGCATCAGGACCTCATCCTTCCATTCAACAAGACTTTGCTTATAAGACACCTCACTTATGGATCCTCCTGCACTTCAGTTGAGCTTCGACTTAGCTCTCAAGCTTCATCTGACTATTTCTCCCCTACGGCCTCCACCACCAGGGTCCAGGGGGTGGGGGGAGAATTCACTAATCCTAATCCTAAAATGAACATCTAAGCTCATAGAAATTCGCAGCTTTCACTTCTTCTGCTGGAGACTGAGCGGCAAAGCACTTTTCTAATCTATGTCTATAAATCTCTCTAATTGCTTCTTTTTCATCTGTGTGAGTCTATCCAGATTGAAATAAAGTACATTTTTGTTAATCATCAAGTCTTGTCACATCTTCAAAACATGTTTATCACTACTGACACGCTCCCTTTCTGAGTAATGCAGATATACTTAGTTCAAAGGGAAGGCATTCATGGTGTTCTGCTGCATCATAACCTAGTACAATTGTTTTTTTGCTACACCACCATCACGTTTAAAAGTGACGCGATTGTAAACGTATTCAGGGGTCAAGTTTCACTCCCAGTTCCAAGCATTCAGTATCTTGAGGTGAGTGAAGCATCTGGATAGTGTAGCATTAGATTAAGTGATGTTAGTAATGCGTTGTTGCATTGTCGCTGAAGCAGTGGCGCGCATGCACAGTTTTTAATGGTATGCAAGAGCAGCAGCACTGACGATACAGCATTTTTAAACCTGCCTAAAAAAATGTTGAGGCAGGCTGGCCTATCTGGTGATCAGACTGTGTAGGTTACAGTATCAAATGCTTAGGAAGGTGACGTAGGAGTGTTATTTTCCCACGTCTTCTAACGCCATTGAAATTAAAGGCAGATGTTCATTAGTGTGACAGGGCAAGCCTAACGATTCATATAAACAAATGCAACAGACATGCTTTTTAATTTATGATTTACTTACTATGATTAATATTTTAAAGCGGGTAAGACAAGAAATCCCAATATTAGAGCAAGGCCGATGTGTTTTAGTTTTATTATTTAATCAGGAAGGGGCAACAAGAAAATAGCAACTTCCTATGGTTGATGTTTAAGAAGAGTAGCAAAGAATGGCCTTTTGAGGTCACAAAGTCTACAAAACAACCATTAGGTGCTATCTACATGCAAGAAACATCCTTCTCTGTGTAGAGTTTTCTAACATAACTTTCAAGGTTAGGTTTTTCAAAAACAAACACTCCAGGTTGATATGGCTTACACACAAAATGGATATTTGAAAAATATTCCTCATTCCTACTATTAAGTATGGTGGAAGATCCACGATGCCGTGGGACTGCTTCTCTTCTAAAGACCCTGAGAACCTAGTTAAAACGTACGGCAAGTACACATCAAACCTTTATTGGCAGACTTTCATATAGATCTTTACCAGTGATGCCCAAAGGTGTAAAGGGAGCTGTACACCTATAAAAAAAGAAAGAAAGAAAAAACTTGACTGTCCATAATATCTACAATACCAAATAGTCCCTTATGGTATTTTCCATTAAAATAAACTGAATATCTGATGAATGTGAATAATTGTTAGTCTTGGACTCCTGGTTTCTTGGTATTAAGAATATCTTCACATCGCCTTATAACGCTCATTGTCTTATTTTTGATGTTTCTTATAAAAAAAAAATAAAAAAACATGGGAGTTCCCTTTTTGTCCCTCAAAGGCCTGCACAATCAAAAATAGATTTTCTTAAATATATTTTACTCATTGTTAAAAATAAAATAAAATTGCAAAATGCATGTAAAATGTTATTCATATTTTTTTATATAATAGCTACATAATACCCCCAGCATTGTATCTATTATGAAAGAAATACTAGTCTATGTTTTGTTGAATGCATCCAATAGACAACTGAATCTTTAAAATTCTTACATTTTGTATCTCATTTATGCAGAGATAACTAATATTACACGAGTAAAATTTTTCATTGAGAGCACAGTCTTTGCTCAAGCTCCCACTTTCTACCAGGTTTCAGATTTTAGCTTCTTAGTTCCTGTGTAAAAGTGTGAATTTTTTCCTCACAGTGTTCAGGCACCTTTTTTTTTTAATATCCCTCAAGTCCAAATGCTGTAATTCTGAAACTGAAAGTTTATCCCATCACAGCTAAATACTGCATTTCAACTGTTTAACAGCTCAGATCAGATATTTGCTTTTAGTAACATAGACAGAATGTAGTTTAGCACTTTTTAATTTTGCAGATTAAGACAGTCTTTGGAGATCCCTGTGTGATTATTAAATCAGTGCACTGCAAAAAAGAAAAAAAGCTTACATCCAAACTTGTCTAAAATACTGTAGTTTGCTCATTTGATTTTTGACATGTTTCTTTCAAAGATTTTTATATTTTGTATTTGTTTACATCAGTATTTGTATAATAAGGAAACTGTCCTCGTTTGCTTTTCACTTAACGTGTAGTGGCATTACATGCAATAGAAGCACAAGTGAAAAAAATCTCAGTCGCCAAGGGCCTCTTGAAGACTGTTGCAGTCGCTCAAGCTTGTAATTAATGGCTGCGTACGCCAACATATTATTATGTAATACTGTAACATATTATTTTGTATACACATAAGTTAGAACAACTGCTTTTATGTTTGACAGATCGGTTATTGAGGCTGAGGGTTCAAAACTAGAATGTCAGTGGAACCCCTCGGACCCTTTTCATGACCCCCGCATATTGGGGAAAGCCCACTCATTCCATCAAGACTATTTATACAACTTCATGGAGAAAATTGGCCCGTAGCAGTTAGCTTTTCCATTTGTACCCCACAGTAAAAATGCTGTTACAGTGATTGGCCTTTTTACACCACCAAAAGCTCATGTGCCGTATTTACAGTAAGAAAATAAAGAGCAGGGGGATGTTGAGAGACAGAGAGGGGAGGGATGGAGAAAAAGGCTGATCAGGAAAGAGTGGGGTTTGACGGTTCCCCCAACACAAACACCTCCAGTGTTGATTTTTGTCATTTTCTTGGCCCTGTGAGGTACAGTAGCTGGTGGAACAGTAAGCTCTCACAAGGTTTTGTGTAACTGGCTGGTATGGTGTTGGAGGTGGTTTCCTTCTGCCTCAGAATGTGCCCCATCCGTCCTTCTGTGGCCTCTCTTGCCTTCTCTCACGTCTGCACTTTGCCTCATTCACTTATATGCCATTAATTCTCTTTTTCTTTCCTCAAAGCGAGATGAAAAAAAGCCAACAACAATGTACCTGGATCCATTTGTGCTTCTTGCTTCACCTACCGCCCAGCTGGCATCCATTGTTTGCAATTACTTGGAAGGCATGTGTTTGATAGCATGCGCGCTTGTATACGTGCAAACTTGCTTGTTCTTTTTTACTTTCATGCTGTTGTGTGTGTGTGTGTGTGTATGTGTGGCAGGCAGCAAATGTGTGTACACATCAGAATATAAACATATTCAGGGTATTTTATGATCAGCAGAAAAATCAGGCAGTATGAGAAAGCTGTGCAAGGTCCAAGGTCTTACCAAGACTGATTATTAAGAACAATCGATCAATATGCAGGCTAAGCCCTGGAGCAGGCTCAGCAGAAAAACATGGCACAAAAAAAGCAAAAGGAGGAAAGAAAATGTGGTCTGTACCAGTAGGGAGAGAAAAATCTGTCTTTACAATCCCCCTGTTTTGGCTTGCCAACTTTCTGCTGGCTGTTGGTAGTGCGGAAATGAGAGCGTGCTAGATTCTCCCCTCCCGAGAATAACACTAACCCCTCAAAGCTCAAATCAAACACACAATCCACGTCACAGGAAACCATTTTGAAGCGTAAAACCTCCCAATGGGAGCTCCATTTGAATGCTGCGGGTATGAGCTGCCTTGCCTGCCCCCTGCACCCCCCACCCCCCCACTCCCTCCCATTTTGCTCTCTCAAGGCTTCAACCACAATCTAACCCGAACCACACCACCTCTCAGACGACAAGACTCCCTTTCTATCACCCTGTCAATTTTCTTTTCACTAGATAGATAGATAGATAGATAGATAGATAGATAGATAGATAGATAGATAGATAGATAGATAGATAGATAGATAGATAGATAGATAGATAGATAGATAGATAGATAGATAGATAGATAGATAGATAGATAGATAGATAGAGACCAATTGATTACCCGTGGACATTAAAGGTTCCATTTCGTGTTTTTTTTATGCCTTCAACAGTCAACTATAGGCATATATATGATGAAATGTCACTTCAGGGTATTAATGTTTTCTGAAAATTTTTTTGTTTTTTTCTGTTGCAATTTTTCCAACCCAGAAGAAAGATGCTCACCTTCGCCACGGTGCCACCTCTCCCCACGTGCAGTCACCCTAGAGCATGATATCAATAAGGAGTAGTTGCTGTCAACGTGCAGATTAGGTGCTGAAAGAGCCACTTTGTCTAAACATTGAGAAGAAATGATTGCGCTCTGCCTCACATCACCCACTACTCTGGGTGCACTGCTCACTGGACAAGGGAGGCGCAGTCAAGTTAGGTACATCCTGGAGGGGGACGGGTAATGACCGCTCTACGTAGACATGAGATGACCCGCTCGTTTTCAAGGACAGAGAGGGGCTGCTGCTCAGAGAGCTGAATTCACCAGGATTACTCAGACATACATGACTCAAGCAACACACCACTTTGACTATGATTTTGATGAAGGAATGGAATCAATACATTTTTTAAAACTCCAAAAAGTTGATGTTGCATGATAGAGGGCCTTTCACATGTTTCATGGAGAAGGAGATATGACGACTGGTTGCCTAAAAGTATTAATGGTGCAAAAAACACAACAGGTCTCTTTATAGCTTTTCTTTATAGTCATTTCTTTTATAGTCCAAATAAGTGACTTCACGGTCAAAAACAAGCCCAAAAAGCCTGCGAGTCACGAAATTTACAAGCGACTTCAGAAAGAAAACAAGCCCAAGTTGTTTGTAATACACAGACTTGGCAACACTGCTGTTATGTTCCGCTACATTTTCTTTGTCTTCTTCTTCTTCTTCTTAAGTTCTTTTTGGCAACAACTTGGTGCAGTACTGCCTCCATCCATCCATTTTCTAGCACGTCTATCCCTTGTGGAGTCACAAGGGGTGCTGGTGCCTACCTCCAGCTGTCAATGAGCGAGAGGAGTGCCGCCACCAACCATAATCAAACTCACTCGGTCTGGGAGGCACAATTTGGCAAAAAATAAATAAAATAAATTACTCCAGTATAGATAACCAAAACTTCTACTTAAGCAGGGTAACAAAGTATTTTTACTTTGTTACTCAACACCTCTGGTTGTGATATATGGACCTTAGCAAAACTCTGAGTTATCTTGGAAACCAAACAAATTGTCGTGTTTTGCATATTTGTTGTGTGAAGAAAACGGGCAAAATTTACTAATTTGATCCCGTTTGTCTCAAGTCAATTCTCATGCTACTAATGGCTCTCTTAATCTTCCCGTTCATGGGTCAAACCGAAACTACAAGATCTTTTGCCCAGTTCTGCTCTCCTCTCTAGACTATTGCTTCTCCTTCCCACCTTTTCCTCTTTTTTGCTTTGCAGCTGAAACAGTGAGGTCCAGAGGGCATACGACAGGTAATCACAGGAGTTTTTATTGGCTCTCCACACTAAGTCCTCTATTGTAAGGCCCCCTTTACCTTTCTTGTAGCGTGAGAAACAGAAACATCCTCCATCACCTGAAGGTCCCTGCATCCATCAAGCCCAGACTAGCTGAGCTCAGTCTGACAAGCCAAGGCCAAAAAGCTGGCTTCAGTTTGATGAACTCAGGCCATACAAGTCAAGCGCCATCTCCTGAACTCTGGCCAGGCCAGTGGCAGCCAGACAGTCAGATTCAGGTCACACCCGTTGAGTGCCCATTCTCTGAACAAGTCCATATCCTCCAGTGGTCATGCTACACCTGTTAAGTCAAACACTGTAAACCACTGTTTTTTTTTTTAATGAAAATAATTCAACATTTTGCTTGGTGAGATCAAGCCAGGAAAAGCGTAAACGTCAATGTTCTTCTATTGAAGCCATTCTTGTTGTTTTTATGTATGCTTGTACTTACTGTGACACTAAGACAAAATGTTTCATTATGTATCAGAAAGTAATATATCGAAACCTATTACTATGATGGACTGCAAAAACAAATCACCCACCCTGACCAAAAAGTCAAGGTGAGTGTTGCCACCATAATGTTTGAAGTATGGTGTTCTTTTGGAGACGGGCTGTGTTATTTTGGTGCCAAATGTAATTTGTCCAATTGCAGCTTTGGGAGATTTAATCCAGGCCTTCGACGTTTTCTTTGGGAAGAAAAGGCTTCTGACTTTTATCCCCACTCCTTAGTAGATATATAATGAATACAGAAGATTTGTCACATAAAATAATCACTATTCTCCAGAAAGCCCTGTAGCTTCTGCAGTTCCCTAAAAAGGCTATAAACACTTCTACACATACACCCTAGACCGGTCAACAGTCCAAAGCAGGGCAACAAAGACACAGGACCCACACCTAAGGGCCATTTAGATACCAATTAACCTAACAGTCATCTTTTTGGACATTGAGAGGAAGCCAGAGAACCCACTCATGCAGGTCTGGAGAACATGCATGCAGAACGCATATTTCTGTATCAAATTCCATGGTGGGATTTGAACCTAGGACCTTTGTGCTGCAAGGCCCCAAAGGTAGCAATAGTGCTACCAAATGCACCGCTGTGCAGCCCCATTTCAAGTTTAAAGTGATCTTAACAATCAATATGATAAGAAAGAAAGGCTAGACCCTTTACAAAAACCTGGCCTTTTAACATTGGTGTCTAGGCTTTTTTAACCCATCCCCCTTTTTTTCATTCAATCAATCTTCTCAGTCTTACAGTACAGATCATAAACAACATGAATGACCAAGCTGTGCTGGTGTTTTTTTTTTGTTTTTTTTTTATAAAGGCAATAAAATCCAGGCATAACTTCAGCACCCCTGTCGTTTGACAGTAAGAAGCAATGTGGAGCCGGATTCCTGTGTTACAGTGCAAACCACAGCATTCTCAGACCATGAAGAATCTGCCTTCTTCTTTGCAAGTACTGTCCTAGTTCCATGCCCATATGCACGGGCCACATCTTGCATTGTCTGTCAGATAATCACCCTCAAGGCATGTTTCCTCGGGTCATATAAAAATTTTGATTATCCCAATGTCATTGTGCAGAACAGGAGAAATAAACAAAAGCGCCGGTAAAAGAACATAAGAGCTCATTGATCCAAGGAAATGAATGCACCCAATCTCAGAGGCTCATTGTTCCCATGATCTCTCCTCTGAAGTGTGTTTCAAGTCGGTGTGACCTGCGGGCAGGAGCAGAGGGGGTGATAGACCTGCTCATCTCTTCAACTCACCTTTCCCCCGTGCAGCAGCTGGACTGCTGTGCAGGTACACCAAGCGCTGAGACCAGTCCGGACTTCCAAGAAGTTCAGCATCAGGGATCAGTCTGTGTTATTGACTTGGCAAAGACTCCCGCCAGTATGATTCCACTGGAGAGGGGTTCACTGACAAGTGCACACATGTGCATGTGTGCAGACCGGAGCTAAGTGCTTTGTTGTCCAGATGGGTGGCCAGGCCCCAGTTGAATTTTGTTGAGCTGAACTCATTTTCTCCTCTTTTCTGACATGCACGCATACTGTACAGATTAAGCCAGCTGCCTTCTATTCCTTCGCTCCTTCTCGTGTATGTATCACTGTTATCAAGTTATTTAAAATTAAAATTTATGTTCTCGAACAGCTGGCAGGAACAGGGGCCACCCACTCTGTAGAGAATTAGCTTGTCAGCAGAAATGTAGAGTCAAAATATATATTCTTCCTTTTCACACAAAAGCCTGATGACCCTGTAATCTCTCGGTAATTGCGAACAAATTTTTGACTGTCAACTACCAGTTGGCTGAAAACGTCTATTTAATTTACAATGCATCTCAACTATCATGAAACTGGGAGATGTTACATAAATATGTCAAATTAAAAAGCTGTTTTTGTCTCATAACCTAAAATCTATTATAAATGCTAATTTCTAGGTTGTTTTTGTGTACATCTGCTGTATTCTGAATTATTCTGTTACCTTTGCAGTGGCCTGCAAAAGTATTCAGGCCCCCCCCTCCCCTCTGGTACTTTTCATGTTTTGTTGCCTCACAAGCTGCAAATAAAATGGATTGCCTGACAGTTTGCACCACTTAATTTTACGGAACATGCCTGCAACTTTGAAGACATTAGTTGTTTCACTAAATATGGGACTGTTGAAGGTAATTGGTTGCACCAGAACTTTCTAGGGATATAGCAAAGGGTGTGGATGCATATCCACATGCCAATTTTCAGTGTTTATATATATATATATATATATATATATATATATATATATATATATATATATATATATGTGTGTGTGTGTGTGTGTGTGTGTGTGTGTGTGTGTGTGTGTGTGTGTAAAGACTGTTGAGTGCAGGTTGACCATTTCAAAAAAGATTTAAATTGAACATTGCAGGTTAGAATCCAACTAAGATAAAAAGCCAAGAGATTTAATACTTATGCAAGGCAGATATGCATATCTTCTTTTTTCCATTTTAGAGTCACGAGGAATGGTAGTTGGTTAACAATTTGCATTTTAGCAAACCAGTTCATGTTTGTTGTGTCTCCTACATGGGTAAATGGGTACACTGAAAACCAAACTTCTGTTGCCATTCTTCATGCCAAAAACGCTCAATTTGACACAACAATAGCTGTGCAAGGTTGTCTGACCCGAGTCGTGGATGACTGCAGGTGCTACTGCTTTTCTGATTAACACCCTTCTTGATTTTTTTTTTTTTTTCATTTTTGGATGAGAGATTAATGATCAGTGAGATATTAGATGTTTATCTAGAATACAAAATCCTGATTAAATATATTGAAATGTGCTGTAGTAGTAATAGGATGAAATGTGAAAAAGTTCAAGCCATTCATACTTTTGCTTGGCACCTCTTTATATTACTGCAGAGCTGCAGTAGAAAGACAGAATAAACTTAATTTTCTTGTGCAGGTCAAGCTAAAAAAGGCCTCAAATTTAGCCAACTCTTCTTTCTCAACATTACAAAATAGTTTTTAAACTGTATTACATATTGATTCATTTCCATCCAAGTAACGATACAGCCAGTTGATGTTTTCTGCTGTGCACTCCTTCAGTTGTTGCTCCTGGCTCCGGTCCAGCGCGCACACAGTAGTGAGTGCAGTCGGGGCCCTGCACAGAGGGGCCATATCATGGTAATTTTCTGCATGCGTGAGTGGTTCACAAGAAGCAATGAATAAAATCATACAAACATCCCCTTGTGTGCGCACAAATACTGAAAATAACTTTTAAAGATGCATGCAGAACACGGACCCACACTGGAACAGCCGTGCACAAACACACACGCATGCACATGTATGGACACACTTATGGGGTGACAGAGTGCAGCGGCTGAGCTCAGATGAACCAACGGCAACCTGGGGAAGGAGGAATGCGTATGGCGATAGTCCAAGAGAGGCTGTCAGAATCCTCAGCAGGCAATCCCGGTTGTCTTAGTGAACACAAGTGAGTGTGTGGGAGTCTGTGCATCTGCACAAGAGGCTGGTAGGGTTAGTAAAGGTCTTACTGTATGAGTAAGAGTCATTTTACAGACGGATGACAATAAAACGTGCTTAAATCTTTACGTTTGTCCTTACTCTCTTGTTAAAAATGTGTATTGGTCAACTTGGGACAGTCTGTCTTGCATAAAGTGAACTCTAACAGCTACGAGATGCAGACGACCATCTGTGGGCACAGACTTTTAAAGAGGAGATCTGCAGCCTCCCTCAGCTAGAGAGAGGCAGACTGTACCGCTCACTGTACCGCTGCTCATCCCAAAAATACAAAATGATGTCATGCAGATTCCAAAAGTGGACTGCAGTGACAGAAACGGGGTCATGTGTGCACTCTACTAATGCACAGCTGAAGGAGGAGGGAGAGAGAGAAAAAAAAAGATAGAAGAGCAAGGATGGGAAGGAGGAGAGTGAAGCACAGTTTAAAATATTCAACCCCCCTTCCATTAACTCACCATGTAGGGATGAGAACACGACCTGCACTGTACGTCTCAAGGGAAAGCGAAAGGCGATGGGGCTGGGGAGTGGGGGGGGGGGGGGGGGGGGGGTAGCACTGTGGGATCAGACTTGTTTTATCCAGTAGCCCTTAAATCCAGCTCAGCATTTTCTCAGTGATGTCATCTCACTCCCTCGCCTCCTGCTTCCTCACTGCGGCCTTCCCGAGCTTTCTGCATCTCGCACGAAACAAGCTCACGCTTCCTCTCCTCTGCAATTATACAACGTGCGGTGCATTACAATATAGTGGCATTCGGCAAACAGAGATCAAATCTAAATCAGGAGCTGCCCGCGCTCCTTTTTTTTTTTTGAGTTCGGATGAAGTAGGAAGAGCATGGCACGGCTGCTTCCTTCGACAGACAACGCTGCATAAACAAAACGCGGGTACAAAATGAGACTATTTTGGTGTCAAATGCTTTTTATGCGGCGAGAAAAGGCATAAGGGTGATAAGGCATATATTCACTGAATCGTGCAAGACATGGTGATGTTTCATACCTAGTTTTGAGTAAAGCTTCATCTTTATCTCCAGAGTGTGACCGCTACTCTGAGCTCTGCCCCACTAAACAGTGAGAGGGATGCTCTGCAGAAGGCATGCTTAGTGACCTAGACTACCAATCACTGGCGTATATTCACCAAGAAAATGAGTCATGGTTTTAAACTTTATTGGGTTTTTTTGGAGGTTTTTCACAGCTCTAATGGCTCGCTTTTTAACACAGTAGGCTGATAGGAAGGGGGGTGGAAGAGAGGGAGAGACATGCGGCAAAGAACCGCGGGTCAGAGTCGAGCCCTGGTCGACCGTGTCGAGGACTAAGGCCTCCGTACATGGGTCGCTCTACCCACTGCGCCACCAGCGCGCCCTCATGTTTTTAAACTTAAAAAATGTAATACTCATAAAAATGGGACAAGAATTTATATCCAAACCCTCTGAAGCAATACATTGTACAACTGAATTTCACTGTTTATTGTGGAGCTGCAAATCCTCTGGGGTATGTTTCCAAAAGATATTTTTTTCCCATTGTTCTTTGCAAAATACTTAAAATTACATATAATACTTTATAGATTTGTTGGTATTGGAGCTTTATTTTTAGAGCATATTCTTTACAAACCCCGAGTTTAGCTTGAAAGAGTGAGAGTTCAGTAACCATTTAGCTTCATAAGTGTTTTCTGGTCAAACCTCTTTGATGACAGAAGGAACTCAGCAGCTTTGACAACTGGATTTAGAAATTTGCAAAACAGTAATAATGTGAAGTGGTAATTAAAGACAAAAACAAATTTCAATCCTCGTGCTTTTAAGGAATTGAGTTTAAATTTCTATTTTTGTTTGTTTGCCACTCTTTTAGCCATGTTGCATCTAACCATTTTACATCCAAATTCAGCATAGTAATTTATATATGCTATAAACCGTAAAAAATATATTTTGATTCATACATTAAACTTTGTAGAATATTTCAATAACATTATAAGGGGCAATGTGTAAGAGGAAAGGGGTCTTCATCGTCCATATTAGATTTGTGGAAACGTGCGTCTGTAAGCTGTATGACTGAATCACAACCTCATGGTATATTTTTTAGTCATCTTACAGCTTTAAACAACTGTTTAAAAAAATAAAAACAAATTAATAATACTTTTAACCTTAAAGGTTTTCAAAAGTAATAAAATGAAAAAAATGTATGTACATCATTGTTAATATTTTGCAAATCAGTTTAGGCATGGACAATTTTCTTTATTGGAGACGTGTGTGTTCGTGTTGGGGTACACCGAATAGATGCTCGCCCAGGTTGGCATTAACAGAAGAAATGTTATAACATTAACATAATATATTCTGCAAGAACAAACAACTGCAAATTTAAAGCATCTTTGTAACTATTAAGCTTAATTAGCCAGATTTATCTGGCCGGTGGCTTATATTCTCAGAAAAACTGAAAACTACTTCTTACATTGTTTAAAAAAAAATGCTTTTCCAACACTGACAAATTTGATTCATATAAATATTTATATCTGTTATGACCAGAGTTCTGGGTTGCAGTAAATGTAATAAACATTAGATTATGCCGTGGAAAGATAAGAGCCCATAGAAAAACCTCACGGCCAAGAGGAAAACATGTGACTCTAAAAAAAGATAGGATCATGATATTTCTGGTAAAAAAGACAAAAAACAAACTTAACAAACAAAAATAGTTTTGCACTTCATAGAGTTTTTGACAAATTTTGCAGATGAATCCTGAGACAAACACAGACTGCTTTTTCTTAGTGAAAAAGCAGTGAGATGAATAACCTCCTAATGAGATTTAAATTTGTGTCATCATCTGTTTCCAATCTGTGGGAGCATTAGAAGAAAGTTCTTGACAAAACTGAAACAGTGTTCCTTCTTTGGAATCTGTAATGTATAGCAATTGTAGTATTGAAAAGAAGTGAGTTCGGCTTCAGACACCCCGACTTTAAAACCAACACCAAACTTAAGCTCGTAAAAACATTTACATCGATTTCAACAACCTAAAGCATAACACCTCTGTAATTTTCTGACACATCAATACCCCTTTAAATGCTGTTACAATGTGTCCCCTTAAAACCACAAACTTTAAATGTGTGTTACTGTGATTTGATAGTACAACAAACGAGCACAATTGTAAACTATTAGTTTACTCTGAGTGAACAAATGTGAACATGAAGACCAAAGAACACCTCAGAGAGGTCAGGGATGAAGCTGTAGAGACCTTTAAAGCAGAAGCACTGAGTACTGTTTAATAACTTACCTGAAAATGGAAGGAGTATGGCAAAGTGGAAGGATCTGTTGGCAGGACAACTACAGTTTGTGCATTCAACAAATCCGAATGAAGAAAAACATTAGTTTTGATTGTAGTTTCTTATAGGTTATGCACAGAACACAACACGTGGAAGAAGGTGCACTGTTCAGATGAGACCAAGATAGAACGTTTTGCTCTCCTTGTAAAACGCCGTGAATGGCATAAAACGAACATTGCACATCATCCCAACGAAGAGACATGATGGTGGATAAAGCTAAATGCAGGCCGGTCCAGGCGGAAAACCTGTTAGAGGCATCAAATTCCTTCAAATTGGAGCTATAGGTTATCTTCCAGTGGGACAACAACCCTCGACATGCAATCAAAGCTACAATGGATCACATTTTATATGTGGCCATGTCAAGGTCCAGACCTGAACGGTGAAACCGTGGTAGGACATGAAAACTTCTATTCATGGATGCTCTCCATCCAATCTGAGTCATTTTGCAAACAATAATGGGCAAAAATTTTAATTCTCCAGAAATGCTTGCCCCTCTGACCGCACCAAAATGTGGCTGTACAAATGATTTTTCTCAATGGGTCTGAAGTAGAAACTGAAAGTCATGTATGGTTTTCCTGTCCGTTCACAAATTCCCCAATTTTGTGCTGTTTGTCACATTAAACTCAAGCAAAACCCATTCAAATTTGCAGTTTTAATGTGACAAATTGTGTAAATGTCCAATTGGTATGTTTCATTTCTACGTGTTTTGAGCACATCTCTGCTTTTGTGAGGCTTACTCGCTACACCAAATTGTTTTCCTTTTCTTTACTCAGCCTCAGTCCTGTTTGGCCAAGAGATTAAATCATTAATGAATGATGGTCTGAGAAAACCTGTAGAATCTATTTATTTCACAAAGCACTAAAATAATCCACGCAAAGCGCTACATAACCAGAACTCCCAACACGTTCAAAATAAAAAAAAAAAGTGATTTAATCATGAGTTTAATGAGAAACAATTGTGTTAGGTACGTATGTGTTGCTGGTTTTAAGAGGAACAGGGTATCCCCAGCACAAAGAACAAGAGGACAACAGGGAAAGATTATGGCTTGGCAAACATCAGACCTTGATTTTCCAACTTTCATAAAGGGGTTCATTCAGGCCAGGAGGTGAGAAACAAAAGGAATGTGGTCGCCTTTCTTAGTTGGTTGTTCAGGCGTTTGTCCGCAGTTGAAAACTAAGCAATGAAAGAGATGGTGGAGAAAAAAAAAAAAAAGAAAGTGAGCAGAGAGAAAAGGAATATTGTGATGGTGAAACTAGAAGTTGTATTTGTTCAAAATCTGATTGCCTTAGAGTGGGGGTGGGGGGGGGGGACAATGGGCCAACAGGATCAATATTGACATTCTCCTTAGTGATAGATGAGTTGGCTGGATGAGGTCAGGGACAGGACCTTTCCGTTAGCCAGCCGGCATTAGCGGTCATGGCTGGGGGACACTTACTGTAACTTTGGCGTCTCAGCATAATGGAGGGTCTGAGCGAGCCCAGAAGAGGTCTCCCCACCCTCTACTTTATGGGCTTTATTACGGTAAGAGAACTCAGTCCTCCACTGGCCCGATTCAAAACACAGATCATTACTTTGTCAAAACAGCTACCAGACCACATTGGCACTTGCAAAGGCCAGCTTGCACTGCAAACAGCATCTCGAAGCGCCAGATTCTCGGCATGGCAGCCATAACGGAGCAGGAGGTAAGCAGAGTGCTTTTGGAAAGGTGACAGTTTAGTAGTTCTTATTAAAACAACTGTAATATTTAAACACATACGCACACAAACATTGGAAACAGACTTTATTCATGGTTATGGCAGTAGCTGCTACCACAAAATAGAATGATGTCACTACAAACTGCACATATCTACTTTCTGAAAGAATATCCCATCTTTATCTTAACAAGGTAATTAATCCTAAACAAACTAATAGAAGAGGCCGACATGTAGGTGTTCAGGCAGTTTGATCCAACCATCCGGGAGCATATATGCTGCTTTCTGGTGTGGCTACGGATAAAGTATCTCGTAGAAACGAAGAGAACAGGGGCAACAGGGGTGACAAATGAGAGGGATACTTTCACGTAAAAAGAAACCAATATGGCGTATTTAAGGGAAGAACATGAGGACGAGAACAAGGTTATCTGAGGTGATAAACAATGTGTGTGGTGGGCTGGTTTCATTAAAAACGAAGTCTAGCTGCTCTCTTCCTGCTCCAATTCTTTTTTTGTCTTTGGTTTTGTGTTAGACTCCCGCCTCACAAACACACCGAACACATGTGTGCCATATCCCACACACACACACTTGCTCTTTCACTACATCCTCATGTTTCAGCAGAGAAATAAAAATGACATCACAGGGGTCACATTTCAAATCAATCGTTGCCCCCCCCCTCCCCTGTGCTTCAGAGTCCAAACCACTCTGTGACCCCTCCTCTCCTGGGGTCGAGTTTCTGCCTCTGCTTCTCGTCCTCCATGAACTTCTCCTGCATCTCTTCCATGGAACCCTCCGCCGGCGTCCGGTCCTTTTCCAGGAAGATGTCAGGGAAGGTGAATGTCTGGCCTTGTGCCTGATGGGCAGAAATAAAACAAGCTTTTTTTTAATGTTTTGCATTTTGACTTAAGAGTTACACTTCACTTTTCTACTGAATTGTCAATTAATGAAATACAAGCAAGAGAAATTTGATCCCTATCTATCAGGAGGCTATTTCTGCTATATTCTTCTTCCAGTTACACAAATACTCTCTTTATACCATATATGGCAATGAACATCTCCAACGCTCTCCCACATTTATTCTCTCATCTCTCTCTATTTCTCTGGTCCTGATTTATTCAGAGGGAAAGGATGGTATCCATTATTTATTCCATACCAACCCATCTCTGGCCATAGCTAATGCATTACTGGTCCAACTGTAGTCCGTGTCAGGGTGCTATAGAGTACAGTACACACGCACACAAAGAATGCTAAATAAAAGATAAGGGGTCACACAGTGCAGGTATGCACACCAGTCTATTGTATCACTCTCAGTTTCTTCCAAGGACACTTGGCAACAAGAGCTAAACTGACAATTCATCATTCACACAGCAGCCCTATAAAAGTGTACAGACCCATGTTCGTTTTTGTGACAGAAGCAAAAAGAGTCTATGCTAAATGATTAAACTTGTTTTCCCTTCTCATAAAAATTATCCAGTACAATTCACCCGAGGAACAAGTCTGTTGTGAAGGGGATGTAAAAGTTTAAAAAGGTGCTACAACCTGGTTGCATAACTTTGCACACGTATGAAATAATGTTTTGTTGAAACACCTCCTGATTCAGCATTCAGTCTTCTTGAGTTCATACCCGCAGTCAGTTATATTGTGGTCAGAGGCAGGTTAGCTGTGGAACATTGAAAGAAGGAGTAGACACTGCTGCATTTTAGCTGCCGCTACTCTGTGCGGGTCTTAGTATCCACATCTGGAAATCATCATCTCTCTGACAGAGAAACTGACGACCGAACAATCCTGAGCCCTCTGATTTCATCGCTCACCAGCTGCCTCTCAGCTAGAGGCGGCTGTCACCGCTAGCTAGCCGGAAACCTTTCAGCTAAAACCTGGCCTCAGTTAGCCTGCTCAGTTGGTTGTACTACTCATCATTCCATGAGCTGTTATCTTGGTCCACCCCCTCCGGGTCGGAATCCCGTTGCCACAAAGCTCCAAGACATTTCAGGTTGAACAAAGCCATCACACTAACCGCTAAAAGCTAACACTGCTCTACAAATCTAGACCGATGTCATAATGTAATACACCGCTACTGAGCTGCGGACGTTTAACAACTGGATCATCCCATGGCACATCTCAACCATCAAACAACTCAGATTCCAATGTCAGCCACCATACATTCCTAACTTAAACATTGTCCCAGACTGATGTATTTTCTGTTTTAAATCAGGTTTGTCCTTGTGGCTACATCTATCTCCAGGACGCACGCAGTACAGGTCATGGTGGTCTTCTGGTTGTCCCAACTGTCTTTAACTTTACTAAGACTCTCCACTTTGGAATGCTTGTCATTCAAAAGTAAGGCTCCTATCTCTAGCACATTTCTCTTCATCTAATGACCACCAAAGTCAAACTCTAAATTCACTATAGACTAATCTAATCTTCTATCTAGACTCAGCCACACATCTTCTAAGCTGAGTCCCTCATCCAATTCACCTCACCAGACTGCTGCCCTACAGCCTCTCTGTCTCTCAGCAGGAGATTCTCAACATCATCCAGGGGCTGAAACTGACCACTTGTGCTCTTGATTCCGTCACCTCTGCTTTAGTCAAGACAAACATCCTAGCTCATAAACCAGACAGAATATTTGTCCTATGGAAAATCCACACTCAGGACTCAAACTGCAGAGTTTCAGGCCACACACAACCACAGGTCATCGAGGATCTGTACTTGGACTCTCCCTCTTCAATGTCTACATACTTTCCCTATGCAAATGAGTATCATATCATTGTTACGCAGATGACACTCAACTTTACATAAAAATTGAATCCTGCCCATCGCCTGTTCCATGATCCACCACAACCCCAGGGTCTACACTCACACCCTACCTAAAACATACAATCAAGAATGAACCCTAACTTCCTGCAACTAAACTACTCAAACTACAATTTTAATTGTCTGGTCAGGACATCCCCCACCCCTCTTCCGTCATCAGCCTTGGTGTCCAGTTTGACCCCAACCTCACTTTCAACACCCACATTAAGCATCTCTGCAAGAACTCGTTCTTCCACCTCAATCATTTTGCTAGCCCCTGTCCATCACTCACCCTCCATGACACTGAAAAACTTGTCCATGCTTTCACCTCATCAAGGTTGACTACATCAGTCAGGAGAGGGGTATAAAATTAAAATTGTAAAAATGAGACCACAGTGACATTCGCAAAAAAATGTTTTTCTAAAGACTATTTGAAAGCTAAAGCAAGAATTGTCAGAGATGAATACAGCAACACTTGAGAAGATGCAGAAACAATGCAACTACATAGCATTATAAACATAGTAACAATCTGATGTATTCTCTGTATGTCTAGGCTATGGAGTAGGTGGCAAAACAGACTTCTATTATTCAGAAGATTTGGATGTTGGAGGTTGAAATCTCTCAAACAACCTCACTAGCCTGCTATCACCTTTGAGGAGAACATGTTCAGGGGCCTGATTTATATAAAGCTTTCATACGCACAAAATGGGGCCTGACACCTCTGTACCCCACTTTTTATGGCAAAAGGTGAATCTATATAAAAACAAAAAATATATATCTATATATTTTTTTTAGACTTGACGGGAAAATGTTCGGTCCTCGTGGCAACTCTGACCCATGCGTATGCTAAATTTGAAGACAGGAGAAATTGGCAACGCATATGGTAAATGGACTCAGCACATAGGGAGCAACGTCGGCATTCATTTCCTATGGAACTTATGTGATGAGGAGACAATCGCTTGCCATCATCTTCATCTTTTTCAGTCACAGACTGCTTTGAAAATATCAAAAGCCCTCCGATTTCATAACAAAAAAAATGTCCGGCAATTTGAAAAGCTGGCATTGCTGTTGCGTCCCATGTGTTGGGTTTTCACCACAGTGTCGATAAAAGTCATTACTCGTCCTTTGTCGCTTCCTGTGTGTAGAGCCCAAAAACGCTGAATTACAGCCAAAGTGCATGATGGTTCCTCTCAAATATTCAATTTCTTTCTTTGTTCCTTTATCATTGTGGGGGGAACCTCTCATTCCTCCATGTCTTCCTCCATACTCAGAATGTTGATCTCAATGCACACCATCATAGAAGTTTCAACATGGAGCATGGTGTGAGGCTGTTATCCGATGTTTACAACAGCAATTAAGTTTACATTTTAACAAGTTCTTTTAATGTGCTTTGACATCTGATTTACTCATTTAATAAACTCTTCTGTGAACCTTTTCACAGTGTCTTTGCTTTTCTCCGTGGTTGCCATTTCACCATGAAAAAAAAAAAAAAAAAAAAAAGAAATTCAGCTGACCCATGTTTAATACACATCAGCATTTATGAGGTACTTTACTCGCCCATATTCAACCATAAATGGTCATTGCAGAGGGCAAAACATGAGGCGGGACCTAATATGCAAACGTTCAGGTGCAGTAATGATCTATAAAGGAAAATTGCATGCTGGTGTGAGTGCGCATTTTTAAAAAAAAAAAAAACGTTCTTTTCTGGTGGGCTTTTTTTTAAGCATTTACTTTACCAGCAAGATGTTACTGAGGTTACAAAACGTATTTTTCAAGGGAGTCTGGTCAAAATAAGCTGCAGAAGTAAATGAAGTTAGATAGTTACACAAAAAAAATTATCTGAATCACAAGAATATGAAATTGAAAAGACAAAACTGTAAACAAGTTAAGCTAAAATCTTCTCAGTATTAATTTAAAAACTCTTAAAGATATTGTCTCAATTTCCAGTCATTCTGCAATATATTCCATGCAAAAGGTGCAGAATAAGCAAACACATTTATTATCTATTTCAGAATGGGCAAATGTAACTAAAAGCAACAAAAACAGTAAGGAACAGTTATTTTCGGTGCAATCAGGTTACATATGTACAAATGCAGTAGTGCAAGTATAAAAACGAGCCCGGACTGTTCCGTCTAGAGGCCAGAGCAGGCCATCCTACATGAGAGAATAACTCACAATGATTATATATATATATATATATATATATATATATATATATATATATATATATATATATATATATATATATATATAAACATTATGAAAATGAAAAAACCTAACTTTAGCATTGGCTACTTCATAGGTTTCTAAACACGTGGGTTAAATGTGAGGGAGTTATTAATCAAGACACCGTGGCATTTTTGCTTGTGCACCACTACTCTAGAGAAGGCAGAGCCTGAAAAACTAAGGAAATGCAGTTCCCTCACTGTGGCCGAGGTCACGAGGGTAGTTGGTGACCACCAGTGGGGCAACAGGACTGTGGATGAGATTCGGCCTGGCGCATCCTGCTGTTGAAGCAAAGCTATGAGCATCTGGAGCAATGCACATGTGCAAACAAGGGAATTATTTTTCTTAGACGAAAACATAAGAGTGGAGAGAATTGCCAAGGCAGCGCGTTTCGTTGTAGTGAGCCTCATATTTAACAGTTAGCACTGGCACTTCCGTCTTTTTCTTCTTCTACGGCTTACGTTTAGCTTCCGGATAAACGAGTCCGACAACCGGCATCTCTCTACGGGGATGAGTCCGGCGTGTGGTTTTTGGAGGTACAGTGTGAGCAGTCAGATCACACCAGAGCATGGGGCTGTACAGTGTAAAAACAAATATCGTGAGCTGTGAAGTTTTAAATCCTGCGGTTTCGTCGTACAGTTTGAGCTGTATCCAATATTAAACCCCAAACGGTAAAAACTGAAACAGTATTAGGTCTGCTTAAATCTTCTGCAGACTGAACTGGACTTTCATTTGTCCTTTTTATTCCTGTGTCTCTACATAATGGCAAGTTTTTTCAATTTAGTTTTATTCATACAGGTATTCTCATTGAGATACAAGATCTCATTTTCAAGAGACTCATTTTGATGAAACAAAATAAAAAAATAAAAAATTTACAAACTTGGTAACAACACAAGTAAATAATACATTGCACTCAATCAAACAGGTGAGTAAAGTATGACTTAGAAAGAAGAGCAAGTGTAGAGTATTCCAAGTTGAAAGGGCAGAGTACGAAAAAGGCTTTTCCGACTTATGATCGTACTAATGGAACACTGAAGGAGAGGAAGTCCTGATAACGAAGTTTGTGGCTGGACTAAGTGGCTGGTGTAAGAAAAGGTAAAGTGGTAACAGTTCAAGGACAGATTTATAAATGAAAACGTACCAATGCATTAGTCTACGGATGGATAATGATGGCCAGTTCACCCGAGAATATAAATTACAGCGGCAAAAGATTTATGCCCTGTTATTAATGCTCCATGATAGACAGCAGCCAACATCTGCAGAGAGGTGGCAGGTTCATATACAGTAATCTAACAGAGACAAAATTAAACAAGATGCCTCCTTGCACTGAAAGAAAAGCACGATCAAATTCTAACTAAAAAACGCTAATTTTATCTTGAAATTCTTTACAACATTTTTAATATGTGATTTAAAAGAGAGCTTATTGTCAATTTCTATGCCAAGGTATTTGTTTCAACATACACTACTGGAGTAGCTGTCACTGGTTCTATGAAAGGAAGTACTTGTGGAATCTCTGGTTAGCAAATACCCTGACCTTTGTTTTAACAGCATTTAACTGCAGTGTTAATGCCCACAAATATTCCCGAAGTGATTAGAGATCACAAACATCGGAGTTCACACCAGCAGCTTCAACTTTATAGTGACAGTCAAATGTTCTGATGTGAGTCATAAATTTTTCAACAACTATGTAGTGGCCCACCACTATGAAATAAATTGCTTCAGTGAATGAATCTGTCAATCAACTTGAATATGTGAAATATTTGCTTGGGGTCAGTGTGTAGGCGTTAAAGAATGGTCTGGCT
Source organism: Fundulus heteroclitus (assembly GCF_011125445.2). NCBI lineage: Eukaryota > Metazoa > Chordata > Actinopteri > Cyprinodontiformes > Fundulidae > Fundulus > Fundulus heteroclitus. The sequence continues at coordinate 26,293,539 of NC_046362.1, read as the reverse complement.
CTAATGTGAATGTTACTTTGTCTGTCTCCAACCCCCAAAATACCAAGAGAAACATGCATATAATTACGCACAGCATGGTTCAATTCCCAATGTGGAAGACAACACTAAGCTAACTCAGCCGAAGATGCAAAATGGAAAAAATGGAAAACCTTTTCTTTACTGTAGAAATATTTAAAGAGGCCCTGTACAATGCATTGGGTATTTTAGAAAGCAGTTCAAACGATGTTGGAAAATCAAGCAGTTCAAGCTGTGTGTGTGTGTATATATATATATATATATATATATATATATATATATATATATATATATATATATATATATATATATATATATATATATATATATATACACATACATACATACATATGTATGAGCCGGCTTACAATCCACTCCGTGAGGTGAATTTTTAATGTCCTATTTTTAATAATGCACCAGGTTAGTGTCCAAATAGCAGGTGTAGATATCTCAGGCCCCCACTGTTTTGTACCCTGGATCTTCTACCACCACATGTTTATGAAAGCAACTGTCACAACTAATACAATATTAGTATCAATATGTTGCAGAACTACACAGTTATGTAATTCAGGTAACAGCCTAATATATATATATATATATATATATATATATATATATATATATATATATATATATATATATATATATATATATATATATATATATATATATATATTTAATACCAGTAATCCAATTTGAGATTGGACCAGATGGCAAATAAGAAGTTGGAATCAATACGATTCTTGAAATTTGAATCGATCTCCCGCCCCATTCACCCCTGCTAACCCCCCAATCCCTCCAAGCTCCTCTCCACTGCTAGAGCAGAATCCGTATGCGGTATTATGGGTAAAATGTGTGTTAAACCCATTCTAAATCTTGAAGCCAACTACTCACTACATGCCAAACTTGAGCTGGGTTGCCCTTGCAATTGTAGACCATAGCAACTCAGGGATGTAACAGCAGTAGGTTAACTTCAAAACTAAACTACCGTTGTTTTTTAAAGTTATGCCATGATTTATTTATTTATTTATTTATTTATTTATTTATTTATTTATATATATATATATATATATATATATATATATATATATATATATATATATATATATATATATATATATATATATATATATAGATAGCAACACATGTTTGCATAGTTATGGGGTAGTATTTCTTATGCCAGGAAACCAATATTTTACAGAATAATTTAATAGCCGAGCTAAAATACAAGGTAAACAGTTTCAAACTCTTTGCCAAGTAAATACAAAGAATTTTGAAATCAGCCATGTCTCTCTATTTAGTATATAAAATCACAGCCAGCTTTAACCTCAAACTGTCACAATGGTGTGCCTAATGCCAAACTGTCACATTCTATCTGTTTTTACAAAAATACATGACATGCCCTTGAGAATAAAACGTTTTATAAACCATAAATGGTGGATAATTTATTGCTGATATATGGTATTCAAAAGGTGAACCAAAACCAAGCACTCTGACCCCAAAACTGCAAACTGAGAACTTTGTGACACATATTTCAGTTGGCAAAAAAAGTGTTGTGCATTGTGTCTTCAATCTTGGTAAGTAAGATTAAAAGTTGCATCTTGGTAAATTAGAGCATCATTACATTTTTTGTATGATTTTTATTTAAAAGACAAACCCATTTGGAAACATTACACTGAGTGATATCTTAAGGATTTATTTCTACTAATTTTGATGATTATGGCTTACAGCTAATGAAAACCCAAAATTAACAATTTTGGAAGAATTTCAATACAACCATTGACCAATATCAACATAATTGTAATACAGCAATGTTCAATTATGGCCTAAACATTTATAAAGAAGACTGCTGACTTGACAGTTATCCAGCCGAGTCACTGACACTCCCCAATTAAGGAAAGCCACACACTGCTAAAGAAGGTGACTGTTTACAGTATTTTAATGGAAAAGTTTAGTGAGAGGAAAGTGTCGCTAAAAAAGGTGCACAACCAGGAAATTTGAATTCTGTTCCGTTTTGTTCTCGATGAAGATACACAAAAGTATGTATGTATATGAACAGCTTTTACAAAATAGACATGGTTGGATTGATACAATGACACAAGATATCAACATGGGCACTCTGACTGTTAAGTGTTTATCAGAGTGACAGCATGTGGGAAGTAACTGTCTCTGTAGCTGCTGGTTCTTGTAAGGAGCGCTTTAGTGCCGATTTCAAGGTAAAAGTCTATACAGCTTGTGTGCAGAATGTGTGGGGTCTGCAAAAATGTTAGCTGCCCTTTTCCTTACCCCAGACCTAAACAAGCTATAGAAGGTCAGTCCTGATGAATATCTCTGCAGACCCAATTGTTCGTTACAGTTTGTACCTGTCCTTTTTTCTATTTATGAGCTAAAACCACAAAGTGATGGATGTTCACTAAAGAGACTAAATAATGGCAATGTAGAAGATGACCACCAGCTAGTAGGGAGAGTTGTACTTCTTGACTTACTGCATTAGTACAGTCTCTTTTGGACCTTCTTCCAAACAGTGTATATGTAAGGAACATCTCAGGTCCCGGGGAAAGGGTGGTTCTTAGGAACTGGAAGTGATCCACAACAGACAGTGTTGTTGACGATGGTCAGGGAAGGTAGTGTGGAGCGTGTTCTCCAGAAGTCCCACCATAATCTCATAGTCTTCTGCGGGTTAAACTCAAGTTGGTTCTGTCTGCACCAGTGGACCAGCTGATCCATCTCCTGTCTGTATGCAGTCTTCATTAAACTGGATAAGACCAAAGACAGTGCATCAGCATACATCAAGAATTCTACAGACGTGTCCTCCTAGGTGCAGTCATTTCTGTACAGAGCGTAGAAGATTGGGGAGGGAACACAACCCTGGTTGGTACCAGTGCTGATGGTTCTTGAGCAGGAGAAAATGTTCCCTTGGCAGCAGCCTCACCTGCTGTTTCTGATCAGTCAGAAATATGATTATCCACTGACAGGTGGAGGCCAGTACTGAGAGCTGGGTGAGCTTCTGGTGGAGAATGCCGGGGTTGATGGTAATGAAGACCAAGCTGAAGTCTACAACAAGATCCTGGCGTACATTCCTGGGTTGACGAGGTGGTGCAGAATGAAGTGTAGTCCCACAGTTTGACTGCTTTTTCTGCCGACTAGTCTGTCTGGTAAACAAAATTAAGGGGGGTGCAGCAGGGGGCTTGTGATGTCCTTCAGATGCTTCAACGTTAGTCGTTCAAAGGATTTTAAGACCACATACATCAGGGGGACTGGTCTGTAGTCATTTAACTGCTTCTCTTCAATCAAAGTTATAGCAGTACTTCATACTTTCCCCCGCTGAAATGCTTTATGGAGATGATCATTTCAACTTCTTGGTACCTACCCACACTACCAAAAGTGCTAATGCCTCATTTAAGGTAAATGGTGCTTGACTGGCGAGCAAACTCACCTTACTTTATGACCGCAGTTTCTCTGTGGGCTTTTGACAAGAGGAAGGTCAGAAACAACAGACATATTGGACATCATTCCTGAATTAAAAATACTTTAATTGCTTCTGTAAGATTGAAATTTTCTAAGAAAGTTAATTTTGTGTTTTCATTAGCTGTAATTTAACAAAAAATAAATGAACACAAACATTCAAAAATCTGTCTGTATAGTAAATATTACAAACTGATCAAAAAGTGAGAAAATGTGTTAAATAAATTTGTTCTTTGTTGTAACTGTGTTTTTTAACAATACATCTCAAAACATTAGCGACGACGAAAACACAACACAAGCTAAGCTACTCTTGCTGCTGCAGGTAAAGGCTCGTTAGCTCAGCAAAGAAATACTCTGTAATTCCGATAAAACTTGCTCGATAGCCGCGCTAACGCTAGTTACATCGGCTGAAGCCGCCATGTTGTTTAGACTGAACTGACGCGCTTCTCGTTGCGTCACACCTCAACCCGCCTCAATGCCAACGCTGATTGGACGTTCGTTTGGTGAACGGCTCCAAATTTTCTTTAACGGAGGGTAGCCAGACTGATCTGCGAGTCAAACCTTGAAAGCTCGCGAGATCAGGATGGTCTCACGAGGCTAGCATTTAGGGGCATGACCCACATACTCAACTTTGCTGCTCAACATACAACAGTAGTGTCCTTGAAAAAGTGGCTCCATCTATAAGATGAAATAGCCTTTCCCAAAAGGTATGTTTTATTGCAAAGAAAAAAAGTACTTGTTCTAACATTCAGACTTTATTTTTGCTTTTCTAAAATGTATTTACTGATATAAAAGTGCTTTTTACTTGATATTTAATAGTTCAACATACAACAGACAATACACCGTTGTAGGGAAATAATGTACAAAGAATGAATTCATACAACTTTACAATATAAGCCTTGAAAAACAGCAACCTTATATAATGAAAAAAATCCACCCTATTCTGCTTCTGTTTTGCAGCAACGCCTGAAATTCAAGCTACAGGAGGTTTTCTTGTGAAAAAAGTGAAATGTGCAAACCCTGCTGTAAGAAAAAAGCTTAGTCAAGCACAGGCAGAGAGCTGCCAAACACCAGAGCAGCACCTGGAAACCAGCGGCATGGCCTCTGTGTCTTTCTGCACACGCTGCCATTGAGGAATCCCAAGTACAAACACTGAATCAGGCAATGGGAAGTTTGCTGCAGGAGTTAAGAGGAGGACACCAAAGAGGCAGAGGGAAATCTGTTGATGGATGAAAGGAGAAGACTAGGAGAAGAAGTAAGCAGGGGTGACAGAAAAAAAAGGGTATATCCCAGTGCTATAAACACCAGACCTGGAAACAAGATGACCAACGAAGCAATGAACCAAACAAGCCTTCTCCAAACTTCAACCAAACATTGTCGCATGACAACTCCTAGTTAACACTGCAGCCTTGGACGCCTTATGTATACACTCAGTGAAGATTAATACCGGCCTCAGAGAGTACGATTCACAAGAACAACAAAGCCCTTAGACTGAAATCAACAAAGCGATGAGACTCGTTAAACAAGTCTTATTATTGGCAACAGGCTGCAGTCTATGTGTGTGTGTGTGTGTGTGTGTGTGTGTGTGTGGTGTGTGTGTATATCCAATGTCTGCTGGACACATTTACACAGTGAGAGTAAGTGCGGCCAGAGTTTTCATATTTTTGTTTGAAATATGTACATCAGACCACAGCAGAAGCAAAAACCCATGTCCTCTCTACCTCTATGAGCTCATGGACAAAACAATCTTTCCTGTGTCTCTATCTCTCCCTGTGTATGTGCATGTCTTTTGCAGTGTGCATGTTGATTGATTTATAGAACGCAGCTGCCAGGACTGGCCGAGAAAGACAAAAGCAGAGAAACACATTAAGCTATTATGAAACTTCAAGGGATTTATTTTTGTTGCCTACTACCCTTCCTACACGATACATTGAGGGAGCGGATACTTTCCCTGACTCTACCATGATCTTTATAAAGCTACCAATGGAATCAAGTCGCCATCCAAAAACATAGAGAAGAGCCCTCTCATTTCTAGCTATATATATATATATATATACTCCTCTTACGCACATGAGCAACCCGTTTCACCAAAAGCTTCCAAATGGAAGGGAACAACAATTAAAAGGATAAGGTATACTTTATGTGGTCTTTATTTCTGTGAATATACTTGGGTCCCTACTAAGCTCTAATTTCATGACTGGTTTTGTCTCTGAAAGTGAGTATCTAGCATTGTTCTATGCTGTGTCACATTTGGGGACCACTGTCACACGTTTAAAGGTCATAGCAACAACCTTTTAGATAAAACGATAAATCTTTCTAAAATAGTACATCCAAAGAACGTCTACAGAGGTACATTTTATAAATACATAATTTTACTAAAAATAAATACGTAGTATTTACAGGGTTCCCACACCTTGGTGAACATCAAATTCAAGGACCTTTCAAGGACTTTCCAGGACAAATTTCCTCAAAGTCAAGGACCACACATGGCGGCATTTACCTACTGTGACCGCTGAATAGGTTATCATATTTTAATACAATGCAAATTCAATAAAAGACTAAACGGCATAGAAGTTGTTGGGTCAGAAGCAATGCAAGAAAGTGGACTTAATTTATAGCCTACATTGATATTAATCATATTCATAGCCTACATTTATATCCACAGTACATGGCTATGCCATACTACATTACATATAAGATGTACATTAGCTTACCATTTCATGGAATTTTATGGAAAAAAGTGCAGCATTGAGATATTCAGAATTATATCAATTTGTTTCACTTACTTTCATCTTTGATTAAGCTAGTTTTTGACTTTGACTCTAGAAAGTCGCTAAATATAGCAACAAAGTCGCTGAGTTGGCAACACTCCGTGAATGTAACCTATTGGACGCACGTAGGCCTAAACTGTAGCCTACCAACTAACGAAGAAGAGCGAACGTACTTAATTAAAAGTCTGCGGAATCAACATAATTTGAAAAGATCATGTGGTAGTAAAATAATGACACGAGTCGTCAACCGTGTGAACTTTCAACTCCACAAAAAAATTCAAGGACTTTCAAGGACAAGGTGTTTTTTTTGGCTATTTTCAAGAACTTTCAAGGGCCTTGAATTTATTGATCCAAATTCACAAACTTTCAAGGATTTCAAGGACCCGTGGGAACCCTGTATTTAAATAACTTTTATAAATTTACACAGCCAAACCTATAAATATTTACTTCTGGTTACGATGCCAACGTCCACATGAAAGGATTCTGCAACCATAGGTTGAAGTTACGTGAGATGGAGCTAAGGCATTGCCAGATCGTAGTAGCTCTGTGACAGTGCTGAGACATGGCTTCCTCTTGCAGTTACATTTCTTAGATTAAAGCGGACCAAAAAAGAAGCAAAACAAGGGTGAACATCGGTCAAGCTTTTGAGCATTGGTGCCGACTTAAAGAAGCAAAGGGGCTCAGAAGCCACACGGAGGTTGCCGCTTTCCTTATTGACAGGTAAATTAAATGTTTGCTAATGCTACAAAAAAGGACCTGGCAACCGGCTGGCAAGCAATACAACTGAAGGTTGGAACGAGAGCTGGTTAGTGTGAGTGCGCCACCTACTGTCCAGGAGGATTGTACCACATATTATATTTTGCTTGAATTTCTAACATCGTTTCAGATAACTAAGGCTGTTCTGATTGTTTAGCCAGCAATTTATTTAAAAAGTAGAATAACATTTTTTACCGTTTTTTTCAACAGGTAGAATATTTTTGTATCGTTTACTAAATTATCAAACATTACCTTTAGTACAGGGGTGTCAAAATTGAGGCCTGGGTGGTATTTGGAAGAATTTTGTGTGGCCCCGAACACAGATCAAGAATAGTAAAAATTCGGCCCTCAAGCAATTGCCCACGGATTCCTACCTTTTGTACTTTTTAGGATGAGATTTCCAATGACAAATTTGGACCTTTAATGATGTCAATAATCTTTTTTTTTTCTTCAACAAAATTTAGTCAAATGTTTTGGAAACTTTAGAAATTATTTAAATGCATCACAGCCCAACCAAAATGTCATAAACACCTCCAAATATGATTACCACATTTATAACTATGACTTATTTTTACCAATTTATTTCTTAAAAGGTATATAGCCACGTTGTATGCCTATACCAAAAAGACCAAAATCCAGTTGATCATGATAAAATAAGGCTATATACTCTAAGCGTCCGTCCAGATTGTGTTTTGATTGTCCTTTTTGAGCCTAAACAGAATGGGTGCGATGAGCAGATATAAACAGACGTGGCACCATCTAAATGCCGTACCACAGAACTATTAGAAAGCCAGATGGTGACTAGTAACTGACCAATCTCCAATGCCTCGCAGTAAAGAGGCATTGGGAGCTCGCAGTGATCGAAGACCAACGGTTATTAATTAAATAAACCGATCTACAGAAACTCTAAGAGCCCCAAATCAGAACATCAAAGAGAAATAAAATTACTGTTCATAAATGGAAACGGACACATCAAGGTAAGAACCAATCAATCAATCGTTTTATAATGTTGTTTGTACTTAACACTGTAGAGCCTAAGAAGAGCATTGTTATCACTATTATCAAAGTATCAATAAGGACATTTACTCACGTCGATCAACTCTGCAGTCACATCCCGATAGCTCTAGCTTTCGCTTCAGCAAACACCAACATTCATACTGTATTCCCGGCGGTATTTCAGTCTTTTCCCTCGTGGAATCATTTTTTTTTCCGTCCCCCCCACTAGATCTTTGACCAATCATCATTGTTTCCACAGTTCACTGGGAGGGAGATTCTAATACCCATTAGCTGCTTCCTGCACATGCGCAGTGTCATACTTCCATTGGTATTGTAAATAAACACGAAGGGCTTTATTTACTAACAAACTGAGCAAAAACAAAGCATAAAATACCAAAATAACAACTAATACGCCAGCAGGACGTGATCATCTTTCATAAAAACTTTGTATGCAACCAGTGAGTTACTAATGTATAAATACATTTTTTTTTTTTTAAAAGTCAAATAACATGGTTATGCACCTTTAACCCAATATGGCATGATCTGCAATGGCCCCAAGTAGTTAAAAACCTAAGATTAAAGTAAAGAGCAGGATAATAGAGATAGCCCAATGATTATAGAGAATTCCTGCTACAAGGATTCTGGGTGGACCACACATTCAGTCTTCCTTTATCTCACAGACACGCTATCAGAGTGGTCCCTCCTTTTAAATGTTCTGATAAAAACAAGGACAAGAAAATTGAGAAACCTAAATGAAGAACACAGAGTAGTGATAAAGAATGTCAGTATCAAAAGACAAAAACACACAAAAACTCTCATTTTCTAGGGAAAGAATGGTAAAGGGAAACTCCCTTCAACTTAAAACATGTTTAAACTTTGTTCAGAAACCTAATTTGATATTAAAGATTCAAATATCAAACTCTTTGTTTGACATGGGACTCCAAAAACTCTCAGAAATATAACTGCTGAGCATGAGAGCGGGAGCAAAGTAAAACCATCAGTCTGTAAAAGTATGTGGCAGCGAGAGTAGACCACTAACCAAGAGCATCCTGCTATGAGTTCACTTAGGGTCATGAACCCGGCGCTCCTGCCAATTACAGAGAAATGTCCACATCCCGACAGTGGTCAAATAACTTGGTGGGCTTTGGCTCACAGCAGTGTATGTTTGTGCATACCTCTGTGTCATTCATAATAATGGTGACATATGGTTCACATGATGATGACATAACACTGTTTTGGATTGTGCCCGAGTTCATAAATTAAAAAAATTGGCTTATTGGGATTTTTACCTCCAAAAATAAAAGTAATTTCCCAATATAGTTTTTAACAAATTGTACCGTCATTAGAGCAATTCATTAAACACAAGTTCATAACATCCTGAGTTGGAATACCTAACTGGGGTCTTTCTACATGGAGTTTCACCGTTTTCTCCGTGCATGGATATGTTCTGTTCTGCTTTTCTAATATCTATATTGATGGTTTTATACTTGTATGTTTGTACTGTGTACTAGGTGTATGGAGATCCAAAATAGAAATAGGTTCTTAGCTATCTTGCGTTTTTTTTATCCATGGAGATGGTACTTGACTGAGGTCCGGAAATGCTAATGCTGCACTCATTTGTGTTTTCACCAATTAAATTACATTTAATTCAATTCAAGCAACAATCTGCATGTCTTTTAAGCAACAGACTGTCGCACTGGTTAGTTAAGGAGATAGCCTAACTAATCAAGACCTTGTTACTCTGTTGTAATTAGAACAGCAAAAAATGTATACTGTGCACAATGAGGTTTTGAAAGTTACTACTAAATGTAGAAAGTCTATATTTTTATTTAGGCCTTGCATTAAAATCAAAACAACAACCAATACAACTAATTAAACATTATTCTAACTCCAATATTATTTTAAAGTAATCTAGCAATAATAAAAATGTAGGACTAATTGATGTTTTTCATTTTTAAATAAAAGCAATTACATCTTTTTTGTGACAATGGTTTGATGCCATGGAACTGTCATATTTTTTACTTAAGGTTGTAACACAATGAGACTATCATACTGTCCTTTGCTTATTTGGGATTGGTGAAAATTGCATTAGGCCAAGCTTTACCAGTGTAACTGTAATAGATAAGCAAGTACTTATTATGACTGGATGACTGGGTACTCTTTATTGGTGCAGAGAGTGACAAAAAGTGGATGCACGCCACTGAATTTGAGACTTTGTCTTGATTGTTGGTGGAAACCCTTTCATTCTGCAGTATTGTCATGCGTTATGTTCTTTAAGAATACTTGGGAATGATACTGCATAGACTAATGCAAGCAGGCTATATAGGTGAAAATATACTTCAGCATGTATGATTGTGTTTAATGAGATTCTTGGATCTGCAATTATTCTGTTCAAAAGAGCAGCAGCTTCTTTTTACATATTGCACAAGCCTTTATATCATGACGTCATGCAGCAGAAAAATGTTTTTCAGCTTTATCTAATTTTAAGGGATGATAAGATTCCAGGGCTAATGTGTACAAGACTACTGGGAAGAAGACCAGGAGTTGGAAAGATGAGTAAACACTGCCTCTGGTGTTCAGCTCAAAATACTTCATGATCTATCGCAGTAACCGCCTTGACGCACAAGTGCACGTCTTACGGTGGTGCACAGGCACACACTTTTGCCCAGAGACAAACAGTGGGAGAGGGTGAATAAATGTGTGTGAGTGTGTGTGCATGGTAGTTTTCATGTCTGGGCATGTCTGCCTCCAGCCTGCTACTGGAGACATCGGACCCTGGTAACAGTGCGCTCAGGAAAAGATCATCACCGTCTAAATACACACCCAGCCACCCACAAAGACATTCCCCGTCCAACTGGTCATGAACTGGACACCTATAGGCAACAACAGTAGCCGATAATATTAGCAAATCTGAACACATTACTAGTAATGACTAACAACAAATGAGCAACGGCAAACCACATCAACTTCAGTGATTCCCATCTAAGAATAAACCTTAAGGCCCTATCACACCTAAACCTTGTTTATCAATTTACTTACCATCATAGACACACATACACATCTGTTCACCACCATTATCCCCCCCTCATGTATGTCATTCACCCACAAAGTACCCCATTTCTTTCACGTAAACAACCCTTACGTACCATCCCCCTCAATTTCAAGCATCCTCTCCACCAGCCCCACCCCCCATCTCATCTTCGGACCCAAACATCTAGGCTACCAAACACACACCATCAGACCCTTAAACCAAACCTCACAGGCTCACTCCCACTTTGCACTTGAACATAAACATCCAAGCAACGCCCCTGCCCCCTCCCTGACACTGACAGGAATGCTGGGACCAGCTGGTGGAGAAAATTAAAAAAAACGAAGAACACCAAAACAGGAAATGCATCAGTGGGGCCTATCAGAGGGCTTTATCAGACTGGTGGCACCCCTTCGGAGAACATGGGTGGCGCCGTGGGATGACTGGCTGATCAAAGTGGATGCCGTGTCAAGAGGTCTAGAGGTCAGGGGGTAATCAAGAAAAGGTTTACATGTGTGAAAACTCGTATGTGTGTTGGCATGTGAATAGGTGCTATCTAAATAAGGGGAAACCGGAGGAAATGTGGTCGGAGGAAATGAGGGTGACGATGGAAGATGCTGCAAATACAGATAAAAGACAAAGGAAGGTGGGGAAGACAGAGTCGAGACAGACAGAATGCAGAAATCCTGAAAATAGTGAAAACAAAAAGGCTGGTTCATTTGCTCTGCATTTCTATACCCTTCTAGTTTTAAGAGAAATGCCTGCATCAGTGTTTCTAATGGTGGCAAGTTGAGTTGAAACAAATTTACTGCAAAGAGGCTCCACCATTTAAAAAAAAAAAAAAAAAAAAAAGATTTGCGTGCAGGATCCTACTCTGCTCTCCATAATTCATGTTCTTTCCCCACTAAGCTCTTATGAAACCTACACACATACACTCTTAACAAGCCACATAAACACAAAATTTTACTTAGGAGAGAATTTTCCAAATGAAAGACGCATTCAGGGAAGTTTCAACAGCAGCAAGAGCTTCTCTTTTTACTGGCTTCACCACCAACAAATGCAACGAGTGAGCACACCGGCCCTTTCTTTCCTTCCATCAGCCTCTAAACCTGCCATACTAACAAATATCTTTAAGTGAAAGTAAAGCTGAAATGCAAGACACATATATAATGACCTTTTCATTAACCTGACTATATTTTTGCTTACTGTTTAATCAGACAATTTTTTCCTCAGTCTAAGTGAACAGAAACAGCCTCATCAGTTGTTGCACCAGGCTCCTAAGACCCAGTCCTCTGACCCTTGCACCTGTTCTTCTGTTGTTGCAGTAAAACATATCAGGCAGTTTATCCTTGAGGTTAATTGGCAAGCAAGATTTGTCCTACTGATCATTGCCTAAAACAGTCAAATCACTGGCATTTACTAACATTTTATAAAACAACCAAGAACTCAGAATGCCACCTTTGTCCAGAGGCACCAAAGTTTAGTCCTTTTCTGTTCTCTCAACCTTTACAGAAGGAGAAACCAGTAAATCACTGTTTCTTAGAGATATGGTTATTTTTCTACACCAAAGAATATTTCCTTAGAAAGGAATTGAAAGATTATCCTCAGTTCAGGCATCAAAGCATGAACATTTATATGATTCAGTTTCATAAACTTAAAACTAGTGCATCCATGTACATGTAGAATGTTGGACTTGAAAGCGAAACATGTTAGTTCTTCATTTTGAGCACTCTAATGGACATGTAAATTAAAGATTTTTAAAAAACATCTTACTTTTTCATATTTAAAATCTATTGATCACTGATTAGAGCTGATCAATGAAAAAAATCATCCAGTAAGGGTGAAATAAATTACTTGAATTATTCATATTTAGCCATTTGGAAACAAAAACGTCAACATTTAGGTTATTTTTGTGGTCAGTTTTTAGCTGTCAAATAGTAAAACTTAGATTTCTTTGTGGTACATCCAACACCTTAGACATTAGTCCAGGAAAACAAAAGAAAGAAAGGTTGCATCATTGCAATTGCCTTGATCATCCAATGATAAAAGAAAAAACTTTAGATTTATTTAAATGGGATAAGTTGTTAAAAACACAATTACTATCAACATAAATCCCTTTCAGTGTAAAGAGAAATTGAGACTTTTTAAAACATAAATAAATGATTTAATTCCTTTTTTGACTGATGTACCTTCAAATTCTAATAAGTATTACAACAAATAGATATTTACAATATTTAAACATCAAACTATAATGTTGCATCAACTGAGACGCAGCCAGACACACATAAACTTAGACTAAAAATTGCTTTAGCTCTAAATTAAATCAAACATTTTCATATAAATCATCCAGTCCTGAGTAATAGCTGAAAATGAGGGGTGCACCGAAAGAAAGGAGCAATGACAGAAAAGTGGCAGACGTTAAAAATGTTAATTGGTGTGATAAGCAAGGGTGAGGCAGCACAGGAAAGGGAAGGAAGCTCGGTGGCAGACAGGCAGGCCTGTGTGAGGAAAGCCTGTGTTTGCGTGACAAGGTGAAAAGGGAAAGACGAGCGAGAGCAGGAGCGATCCAAATACTTGAAAATAATAAAATTCCACACAGATAAGCAAGATTTCCCGCTCAGCTCTGATTCAGCACCTCCAGCTTCATAGAGCAGAAGGCTTGACGTGAAACGTGAGGGGAGGATGGTTGTAGGGGTCTCAGGAGGTTTAAAAACCAGCTTTCCCCATCGTGTACCCCTCTATCACCACCCTAAGTCAGCCTAGCTGAATGCACACACAGTCACACAACTCTTGCCAATTATTAAGCAACATAGACTCAATAGGCGATAAACAAAGGCATGTAGAAGACACTATGAAGCAAAACGTTGCCATCTAGTGTCAGGGTAACATGACTTGGCCTTATTATCACAATCACTCTGAATACAGCTGTTTCCTCCCCCTACTTCTCCAATTTCAGCTGTGTCACAAGTACTCCATATTTGCTTTCCTGTCTCTAAAGGTGTTTTATTTTACTTTTATAGCTGCGTGTCTTACCTTCCTTGGGCATTGTCTGGAAATAATCTAAAAAGAGACTAAAAGATAATATATTGTATTTTATGAGAGTAAAAGGTACAACTTATTCTATCAAACCCCTGATGTTTTCTTTTTGGCTGTTGGGGAATAACACCGTTTCAGGGATCAGAGAAAGTATGAATCTGTCGGTAACCCGCTCCATAAAAGGAATTCTTCACTCAGTTTTATGAGAATTTGTCCAGCGGGTACAGAAAAAAAAAAGACATGAATGGCCATAAAAGAGTAATGTTTGATAAGCTTGCATTATTTGTAACTGTTCTTTCTTAATAAAAGACAATAAAATGTCCAAAATTATAAGGTGAAACTTAGAAAAAAACACCCATCTATCATCTTGGGTTTATAAGACATCAGGCTGTAGAGATAAGAGGTGTGAGATGGAAACCCAGACATCCCTCTCCCTAGCTCCTTCTGCAGGATCCCAATGACAGACGGGATATAAAATACCTAGTGTGTTTGAGTTCTGCTATGGGGTGTCCCCCCAGTTGGACTTGCCCCAAAAACCTACCAAGCCGGGTTTTCAAAAGCCATCCTGATCAGAAGATTGAGCCACCTAAGAGTCCTTTAGATGCAGAGGAGAAGAGGCTTCAGATAACGGATTCCCTTATCCCATCCCCGAAGGAAGAAGCCCATTTCAGCCGTAATCATCTTCATTCTTTTTGGTAATGATCTATATCTCAAACCATGGGTGTAGGTCGGAGCATAGAGAGGCCATTAAATTAGGAGCTTACATCAGTTTTTTTGTCCAGCTCTTTCTTCCCCATGACAGACTAGAGCAGGCGCGTCCAAAGTGTGGCCCAGAGGCCATTTGTGGTCCTGTAAATAATTCTGTGTTGCCCCTAACTTTACTGCGGTAAAGATCAGGCACTTCACCAAAAGGAACTGAAGCAGGTGGATACTTTTTATAATTCTTGAGGGGGGATGTTTAAAATAATAAATTTATATCTTCTTAAACGGAGTGTTAGGTACTAAGAGTATTTTCTTTTAAGAGGCAACAAACATCCAGCGACAATTTCCTCAAAAACAGACTAGGGCATACCAGTTTATTAAACTTGACTAAATACAGCGAGGGTTTTGTTTAAAGTTAGGTTACTGGGAACAGACTAAAACAATTTCCAGACCCAAAAAACAGAATACATTCAACCGGTAAAATTGGGAAACAGTTTTTTGGGCCTACATCTTTTTCTTCTCTATTTGATTAAAATATCCATGTTTCAGTTTATTGCAGAGCAGATCAAAGTACAATAATTCCCAATTCTATTTTTAGTTTTTATTTAAAAAGAATTACCTGCTCCCCCAGATGCTTTCAACTTGGAGAGTTTGGCCCATGGTACAAAAGGTTTGGACACCCCTGGACTAGAGCAATACCTACAATTACTGAAGCCAAAAGCCTAATCACCCTATCCACCTCCCCTACAATCACTCATGGAAAAGATAGCAAGATACTTGAACACCCTCAGTTAAGGCAGGGACTGACCCCCAAGGGAGAGCACAGTCCACCTTTTTCCGATTGAGAACCATGACATTATAAGAGCTACTCTCAACCTGGACGTTTCACAGTAAGCTGCAAACCACGGCAGTACATGCTTAAAGTCATTGGTTTAAGATGCCAAGAGAATCACATCATCTGCAAAAAAGCAAAGATGTGGCTCTAAGGTTCCCAAACTAGATGTGTCCCTTTACTTTCTCAGGGGTTTCACTGAAGGATCAAAACATCCTTAATATGTTGTCTATGTCAAAAATATAAATTAAGTTAAAGTAAAACTGTTTTGATAATATCTAAAGTCAATTTCTTATTTCAACTGCTTTCAATGTTCTAAGGGTAAGAAATCATGACGACGTGAGAAGCATGATGCCTTTGTGTAAAATTTAGGATCCGAACGCACTTCTATCTGCTTCAACAAACCACTGTTCTAAAACACGTAATTTATGTATGATCAGCTATACACAGTAATAAAATGGCCTCAGAGCCATTTAACAAGATTACCATTTAAAGTATCGGAATTGTTGATGAATAGTTTCTCTCTGAATATTTTTAAACATTTTACGACGTCTACCTGCACTAAAACTCTAAATTATGAGAGAACAACCTTTAGGAGGACACCAATAGTTTTAAGCAGTGTGCATAGCCTCGCATACAACTCGAATACTCATAACAGCTGTAATTGTCATCAAATTCATCTTGAAATATAAGATTAAATTTTCTGAAGATGGAAAACCTGTGCTGTACTTCAGCTGGACAAGAGCAACACCATAGTACATGACCATAACCTCATAGTAAATTGGACAGTTCATGAGGTTTACATATGAAAAAGGCCAGGGTGGGTTTTGTTTGGCTTCCTCACTGCTGTATTTTGACTTACAAAGAGGGCTAGGCTTTTATGAGTGAGTAGGACTTTATGTCATTACACTTTACAGAAGAGCATAAAGATACAAATTTTCAAGAGCATTTTTGAATTTCCCTTAGAATTTTAAGCATTTATTTCCAATATGTGGATGTATTAAACGTTGACTATAATAAAATGTTGAACCTAAAAATTTATAAGAACCATCACTTCATAGCGCAATTTTGAAGATATTGTTTTTCTCTGTCATTAGAAATCCACAATTATAATGATCTTTAAATAAAGGAGTTAAACAAATCACCAGACTGATATGTTAAAGAATTAAAGTATATTGCAACAATAATAAGGAGCCCCTTAACCTCTTTACCCACATTATTCTATTTTGCAAACTTAAAACATAAAAGTGCACTTTTATCACAAATATTCATTTTCTAAAAGCCCTGTATTTGATATACACTGAGGCTTTGTCACAATGGTTGTGCAAAAAATGGTCTGATTTACTGTCAGACTTGCTACATTGTTAAATCATTCATTCATTTTATTGTAACCATACTGTGAAATTTAACAAGCCTTCCAGCTGTGAACGGTCATTAGTTACAGTCATGATAAAAAGAAAGTATACCCTCATTACATCTAAAGGTTTTATGTCGTTTATACATATTTAGGGTTTTTGGGGCGTACATAATTTTTCACAGACTTTTCTATTTATTCTATGGTAGAATATCTGATATGTGATTAAGTTAGAAAATAATGCAAATACCCTGTTTAACTAACAGGGTGCGTAAACATGAGATTTACTTCAATCAAAATAGCTGAATTTTGGTCAGTTTTACCCCTCCGGTTTTAACATTGCATTACCTTGCTGTTTAGCTATGGTACATTCATCAAACAGAAACCAAAAAATTAATAAAATATACTATTTAGTTCAGCTGGAAATGGGACAGCGCTGTTCACCAACCAATTAATCCACACATCACTATCTAAAAAGAGACTTTGACAAAATATTTCCTACATGGACTTGAAGGAAAACCAGTATTGAACATTTGGCAAAGTTTGCCATCTAAAGTAAAACAAAAGCAAACCAGCTCCTTCATATACCAAAGCAATATAGAAATTAATTAAATATGAAAGCAACCTTGGGTAGCCCCTCGCCTACAGTAAGCCTGCCAATCAATTCAGCATGTCGCAGGTAGTATTTTGAAGATGTCATTTGAAATTATTATATGTTGTTAGACTAAGTTTGAAACTTCTACATACTGTCATGGAGGGTCAACCACCACAGAAACCTGAGTCTTTAGACTTAGTGGGCAGAGCTTAAAAGATGTCATCAATTTGCCATAATAATGTGTTGAACAGTGGTCCATGAGGATGCACACAAAATTTGGTGCAGATCTACTGAATTATCAGTGAGAGATAGCCGTTTGAAATACTCTAGGCGGTGGAGCTGATTCAAATTCCAATCAAAAAAAATTTTTTTGTGGGTTGACAAAGATTATGATATTCAGTTTAGAGCAGGGGTGTCAAACATACGGCCCGCGGGCCGGATCCGGCCCGCCGAACAATTTAGTCCGGCCCTGTGGCTAAATGCATTATCATTATAAAAAAAAAAATATTTTTTTTAATTTTTCAGTGTCCTGTCTGGCAATGTGGCAATAAGATGCCGCAAAGAGCTCATCAGATTTGACTTTCACAAGTGGACAAGATAAAAGGAAGAGAATGATAAAACAATTATTGAAAAAAAAACATGTATTTTGTTTAATTGAAAATATGCAGTTCCTAATATTCCTGTGTTTTAATTAGCAGATTAAGCTTCAGGTGTGGAAAAATTTAAATCATTTCTTATTTTTATCTGTTTGATGTATTTTGTCATGCAGAACAGTGTTTTTAAGTTCCAAAAAATGTGAATAAATGTTTTTCAACATTGTATAATCACTGTGATCAATTCTTGTGCATAATGCACTTAAGTAAATGTTTAACTGAGTAAAAGTATTGTTGAAATTGCACATACTTTTCTTAAAAACGCTGAGGTTATTCATAATATATTGTGTAAAAGTGAAATTAATTTAATATAAAAATCAACAACAAGTCCACATTTATTAGCTCTATTTTATCTTGCAATGAGTTTACTAGTGTGGCCCTCTTGAGATCAGATTAAGCTGTATGCGGCCCCTCAACCAAAATGAGTTTGACACCCCTGGTTTAGAGGATCCAGCATGTGTGATTTACAGCCAACCATAAGTGAACGCCATGATATTCAAGGAAGGATCAACATCCACCAGCAAAACATGTCACTTCCTGTTATAAGTGGGTGGAGCTAAACTGATATCAATAAATGACCAAATGAATGTGTTGAGTGCTAGCCAATGACAGCGACACAGCTATGGGCTTGTGGGAGGAAGTTATTATACTTTCATTTTTTATTAATACTATATTAATTATAGATTGTCACTGTAGTAATAACTCCAGCCTTTTGTCAACTTGCTCACAATGTATATATTTTAATGGTTGTTTTGGTATTCTTGTCTGTCTTGGCCACTATGATATGTGCTGCTGCCTTTCTTGGCCAGGTCACTGTTGTGAAAATAGTCTTGGTCTAAATGAGTCTTTTATCTGGTCTAATAAAGGTTTGATAAAAAAAGAATAAAAATTGATATGGCAAGAAGTCAGATTTTGAGGCTTAGCCACATCCATATGCTTTGCTGCACCAAAAAGCTTCGGATAACTTTTGATCTCCAATGCCCGAGTCATTTTGAAGTCTGTAAGGAGCTAAAAGCTGTAAGAGGAGTTCGCTCAGATACAAAATGGTGTTTTTGATCCACAGTAGCTGAGTTCCTCTACTGTTTACTCCTAGATCATTTTTTGTAGGTTTTAAGACACTACATAAGTGAACAAATTTCATAATCCTCAGTCAAAGCATGGCTTGGGGATGATTGTTTTCAGGCTTTTAGATGGCGGTGTGGAGGTATTTTGCCACACCACCAATTTTTTGAGGAAATTAGAGACGTCAGACTTTCCCACAACCCCATAGCCACAGCCTCTAACCAAAACTGTCTGTGTTGGAAAGCAAGTGAGAACAACTTGTTATCTCTCTTCTCAGAATTTAAGGTGGATTAGTCAAGAGGGTCAGAGACAAACTTGTTCAAGTGAAAAAAGTGACTTTCTGTTCTCAGAGGGCAGGGTTTAGACGTTGTCAGCATATCACCTCAGAGTATCGCTGGGTCTCCAAAATGGATCAATCACACCGAGTTTGGCATAATTTTGCTTTTCTATGCGAACGTTTCAGCGTTTCAAATATTCCGGTCAGAGGTCAAAGTTTTAGGCATGGCCACACCCCCTAAAATTGCTCAAAAACTCCATATTTTGATCACTTTTGATCCCCCATGTTTTAAGGGGATACTGACCAAATTTGAAGATGATACTTTTAAAAACTCAAGGAGTCTGCAAAAGTTTGACGTGTAAAATCTCAAAAATTTAACTTTGACCCAAAATGGCTGAATTCCTGCTGGCTTTAGGACATGCCTCTACAAGACTTTCTTGTTTGGGAGTGTTCTATTTCTACACCAAATTTCCGATGTCTACATTATACCAGTTTGCCTGGGTGAGTTTAGGGGGCACTTTAGAGAAGTTTGGCCACATCTACTCTCCATAATTGATGCTTTCAGGTGGCATCTAAATGCCACCTGAAAGCAATGTTGTGTGAATGCATCAACAGCTAATTTCCCACTGCAGAGTACATAAATATATCAAAAGAACCTGGAGAGAAAAGATGGATGCAAATCTCTGCAAACTCTTCAGAAGTTCTCCTGTGTTGCTTTTTGAAACCGGCTCAGCTGACATTTTCACCAGTGTAACATTAAACTGAAATGATGGGTATAGTCACATGTCCCATTCATACACTCTCAGCATCCCTCTTCAATAGCTTTCAACTTGCACTTTGAGCACTCAACCCACTGAAGTGCTGCTGCTCGTCCCAGCCGGCGCAGCTTGCGTCTAAATGAGCAACCACTCAAAAGAAGAAATGACACAGTCTCCTAAAAAAAACA
The DNA here is from genome assembly GCF_011125445.2 of Fundulus heteroclitus. Classification (NCBI taxonomy): domain Eukaryota; kingdom Metazoa; phylum Chordata; class Actinopteri; order Cyprinodontiformes; family Fundulidae; genus Fundulus; species Fundulus heteroclitus. Next base: position 26,273,051 of record NC_046362.1, on the reverse strand, counting down.
ACCACATTATTATCTTCTCAGTCCAAGGTTGTAAATGTTTGACAATGATATCACCTAAAATATAACAGAAAACATTTAAAAAATTACACAATTTGAGAAGTGTCCACCAAATGAATAGGGTCAAACTCTTGAAACTGGGTTTTAAATAGTAAAAAACAATTACTTAAACTTGTGGCAATTTAAAAAAAAGGCTTTGCTGCACAAGTTCTACACAGGATTCTCTGATAAATGTGCTGCTATTTTTAAATTAACTTCAGAGCTGATTTAAAAAAAAAAACCCTGACGACATTTTTGTTATTCAAATGCACCGTGAACCAGACAAATCTAATTACACCAACTGTACATGAAGTAATGTCTACAACATAGGTCAAAAAGTGCAATCCAGGATCAGATTTTCCAGCATCCACCCTTTACAACATCAAACAGATGGAACAATATAAGTTGAGTGCGAAAATCTTAACCAAGTGTTACCCTGAGCAGAGCGTTGGATAAAAGTAGTCTGAGTTTAAACACACCAATCGTATTAAAGGGCAGTGGGGCCTAAAAGCTACAAGGACAGACTCAAGCTTTTTCATTTTCTGCCCCCCCACCCCCATCACCCCTAACCTTTTCTTAAATTCAGATTCCTCCTCCTCCTCCTCTGCCCAAAAGCTTTGCCCCATCTCTGGACCTCTCCTTTCTGGCAGAACTCCATCATGGCCTTAGTGACCAACCCGTTTCACACCTCTCAGCCATTCCCACTATATATATATATATATATATATATATATATATATATATATATATATATATATATATATATATATATATATATATATATATATATATATATATACACACACACACACATTTGACACACGCGTTTTCCCACACATGTGCAGATTTCACAAATGCAGATGCTATCTCGTCCCCCCAATACTGGGGTCACCCGTCAGCCTGAGGAAAATGGCCGTCACGGAACCCCGCTAACGGGAGGCCTCCCCTCAACCACAACTCAAGAGCAAAGAGCAAGAGAAAGTGCACAAATCTATTACTGCTGCAACACTAGCTGATGGAGGGAACAGGGGAAGAGAAAGGGGGAGCGGGAAGGATGAGGGTAGTTGAACAGGGGGGACTGCGGTGCGAGCATCTACCCACAGAACACTCTTGGACATGTGGAGTCAATTAGGAACAATCTTGTTTTCTCCCAACCGCTGCAAAAGAAGGGAGGGTTTTTGTTAGGGTGTGTGTGCGTGTGTGTGTTTGTGTGTGTACCTCTATGAGTGTGTGGTAGGAAAGGGAGTTGAGGGAACATGTTTTTCTGAAAAACTGCCAGAGAAATAGGCCGGATATTTGGTTTTCTATCAAGCCATTTTATGCACAAAAAGCTTGCATCTCAGCGTGCCTGCCTGCTGTTCATCCCTAAATGAGCAAGACTGGAGAAACTTGAACAGTATTTCGGCCAGAGAGCCGAAGCAAGGCTCGGGAGGAAAAACATCAGAACGTGAATGATGAAACATGTCTCAGGTATATAGCTGTGAAGATGTTGAACATGTAGGTGCGTTCAATATCTTCACACCTATCACTTTCTGGCCTTGCTGGAAATTCCAGTCTTGCTCTCCAAATCACAAGCCACTTCCTTCTTGTCAAACAAGAGGAAGTCTTCTCTTTAAAAGATTCATTATCAGTTCAATTATGTATCGTCTTTCAAACTGCCGTGTTTAGGCAGTTTTCATTATTCATCCTTTCATGATTGATGGCTCCAAGGTGGGATGGCAATGAGGCGTAAACAAATGTCTACACCACATCCGATTTAGTTGAGCACGATGAAAACAGGATCACAAAACAATGGGCCTTTGTATTTCACGTAAGCATCAGAACCGGGTGAAAAATAATTTTTTGAGGGCTGGGCGTTAAGGCAGGCTAAAAGATTGACAAGGTTAACCAAAATGCAGAAGACAAAATCTAACAAACAAAAAAACTAAAATCAAATCTGAAGTGATTTACCACTACGTAGCGCTGAACGATAATTCATTAATATATATATCGATTGATAGATGTATATCAATAATAGAAAAAGGGGTCAATAAACAGTCCAATAGAAAAAATGTTTTCCTTCCTTTTGCATTCTATCCTACCATGTAGGTTAATATTACAGTCATTACATCCTCCCAACCAATCACAAACACAGACCGAGGAACGCTCAGTCACCAAGCTCCGCCCCCTTCAAAGAGTTCGGCCAGCACACATTCTTTTTTTTAAAAACTTGCAGTTTTGCTAAAAAGTTGGTTGGATAAAGGGTTGAGTTTGAATTCATTCATTCAATTGAGTTTGTGTGTTCTGTATCTAAAAATACGTCGCTAAGCAACAGCATAAAACGGCCATGGAAGCATTTAAAATATATGTTTTGAATTTGTTTATAATTATCGATATCGACCAATATGATTTCTATTTTATCAATATGATTTTTTTCTATATCGTCCAGTCCTACTACTACGGCGTTTTTGTACAATTCATTTGTGCTGCAACGGACAAACTTAAACAGGACAACTAAACCACGTGATAACACAATGTCTCCATATTTACAGCCAAAGTCTCGAACCAAATAAAACTACGTCAAGGCCCTGCTAGCTCACAGGGGTGTAAGCGAGAGCGTGAGCCACATAAAACAAGGATGCAAAGTAAACATTTGTAATTATGCAAATGTTATGCATGTATTTAAGAAAAAATAATGTTAAAACTCACCTGCCACAAGAAACACTGTCCCGATTAAGCCCGCATGAAGAATAACTGACCATCTCCCCTGCTTCACCCCGCAGGTTTTCCACTCACAAATATTTAAAAGACATCTGGCAGTTTTCTTCCACTTTCCTGTCACTCTTACGTGTTTCAGATCATATAACTTAATATTTCAAAGATAACTTGATTAAATACAAAATGTAGCTTTCAAATGGTGATTTAATTTACTAAGGAGAAAAATCAAGCCAAAGCCAAAAGGGTCCTATGTGAGAAGTCCTAATTTTATGGCTAAATCACAGATACCAGGGATTAACTAACATTTTTAAATAGTATGGATGAGGAGTAGGCCAAAACGCTCCACATCGATGTATTGCCAGAGATCCCAAATGCACATGAACTTAGTGGATTATTCACATTTTTCGCTTGGGGCCAAGTTGGTTTTAAAAACTCTTTTCTTTAATAAATGAAATAATGTGAAAACTTCATTTTTAATCATCTTTCATGTTTGATTGTTTTAAATGTTTGTGTTTTACCCCTTTTACAGATTTCTGTAAAGAGGCAAATACTTTTTCCACAGAACTGTAAATGATTTATAACCAAAATAGTGGGGAGTGCTGGTTGTTAATGCAGTGACGTCTCTGCCTCCCACTGTTAACTTGACAGGAGTTGGTCAAATAATCCTTCTTACGCAAAACACAAACCAGAGAAAAAGAAGATAGGATGTGAGCTTAGTACCTTTCACACTTTGCTGCTTTTGTTTCACAATTTGGTGACAAATGAATGTTCGATTCAGTTCAGTAAAGTACTTTTTTCATCAGTGTCAGATCACAACTTGGATTACATCAAGAAACTATTAGAGCTTCGGTTGACATGACGCTAACTATCACAGTCAGCATCAATGTTTGTAGTCGAGTCATAATATTTAGGAATTTATCTTTTCCTCATTTTCTTCCTTTTTGTAAAGTTACAGCTGCTTTCCTGCCAATAAGCAAAGAAGCCCAGGCTGCAGTCTAAAGCAGTGAGTGTGTCTGTCTGAGCATGTTTGTGTGCTGCGTACATCAGTCGTGATCGGCTCCAGTCACCGACTGGCTCTGTCTGAGCTACTGTTTCAAAGCAAACATGGCAGCTATAGCAGTCTGATTCACTGTCAAATGACACGGGTTCTAAACATTTCTCTAAAAGTTGTCAAATGCTAAATTAGTTTAAAGCATGGAAAAACTTCAAACATGATGCATGATGAGCAGCAGAAGACATGACACTTGGGTGCGACCTTTCAGATGCCGAGTCCACTCTAAAGCTACACAGATCGTCTGTATACCGTGTTTGACCATTAATAAGAGCTTTATAGAAATGCTTAGCTGTACCAGTATATCTAATTAGGACCATGGTTGCATCTGCTAATCAGCAGATGATCTTGTGTTTAGATTAATCAAAAAATATGTGAGAGATTTTAGTGGGGGGAAAGCTATGGCATCTTTAAACTGCCAAGAAAGCCAACACGATCCATCAAAACACAACTCAATGTCATTAAATCCAGTGTAACTACTAAATAAATGAACATCAACATAGCATATTGTCAGGGTCCTCGTCAGCGCATTTGAGAGTAACAGGGTGTTAGGCTAATATAAAAACAATGGTGGGGAACGTGATTGTATGAAATCTCAACTGAGGATGATTGTCAATGGAGATGGAACCGTTTATGAAAAAATCGTAACTGTTTGGTTTTGCTTGTTTTGGGACGTGTCTATCATTTGATTTTGAGTCCATAAAAAAAAAAAAAAAACTGGCTACAGTAACCTCTAGAGGGGGGAAGAGTAGAGCTGCCAGGCCCAGAGTTTGAGAATACTGAACACCATGTCCCCAAAACTGACCTGAATTGAACCGTGAGTTTTGTGAGACATTTCAGCAATTACATTTGTGATGACAAATATGAAACATGCTCCATGACTCATTCTCCCACGGTTGAAGAGCAACAACACAAGTGATCAGTGCTTACAAAACTGGTAGTCATCTCTTAAAATTGACTGAAAAGGCTTTTTAAGCGCCAGTCCGTACAGCAGCTTGGAAAAGCATTCAAATTTCATGAAATGTTTAACATCTTGTCCCTTTTTAACCAGAAACAACATATTATATTTCGCGTTATTAAGCGAAAGACAAAAATGAAATGGTAAATAACTAAAGTGGAAGACAAAACATGTCGTTAAATTTGTCACATAAAAATCAAGGCTTTGTATAATGGTCTCACACCACAATTACAGGTCTAAATCTACATCTTTTACAACTTTGTAACATTAGAAACTGAATAAAGCAAGGGAGCTGTGTTGTTGGCCGCTTTCAGTACCATTTACGTCTCACCCAAGCCCAGTTTGATGACCTTCTGACCCGCATCGGTGTCTGATCCCCCACCAGGACACCAACTACAGGCGTCCCATTTCAGCTGAGGAGTATCTGTCCAGCTAGATGTTAGTATTCATTAGTGGTAAGAAGTAAAACATATATTTTTCCAGTACAATGGCTGTTCGGCCTGAACCTGATTTGTCATTTAGCACAAGCTAACAATAGGATACTGTGTCCCTTTAGAAACCACTTGCTGCACTCTTGCTGGTTGTGCAGGAGGCTCCACTTCTTCTGCATCTGGGTCTGACTCAGGGTCAAAGATGTATGGTTGCACCATTGTGCATCTGTTTGCAGGCATTTTCATGTGTATATAGTACAGCTCATTCTAAAATGAGCTCAAAATATGTGTAGCAGAGGACGTGAAATCTCATTATCTGAGAATGATTTTGTGCAAAAAAAAGAAAAGGTAATAAACATGTTTCGTACAGCTCATAGACCTGTCCTAGCATGTTTAAAAGGAAGCATAATAGGTCCCTTTTAAATAAATGAGAAATAATAAAGACATTCGTTTCCTTATATATTCCTTTCAACAATGGCTTTCTTGTTGCTATTCTTTCAGGCTTGTGAAGATTTTTTTTCACTCAAGCTTTTAGTCCGTGTAGGATTTCTAAATTTGCAGTTGGATAAGGCTCTCCTTGTCTATCAGTTTGGATGTGTTGGTAGGTCTGCATGCATGTTTTAAGCTTGAAACTCTGTTTTATGGCCTACCCTTGCTTTCAACTTCTTAATTTTATCCCTCACTCCTCTGGGATATTCTTTGGTCTTCATGGTGTTGCTTGTTCACTAAAGTTCTCAAAGAAATCTCTAACAGCTGCATTTTTGCAGAGAGTGAATGCAAACGGTTGCACCAGGTTTTATTTAGGGCTATCAGAGTAGAGGGGGCTTAAAATGAAAGCATATCACATTTGTCAGATTTAGATTTGCAAAATAATGTAAAAACAATTAACTGTTTTCCTTTTTATATGACAAAAATGCAAAAAAACAAAAGGGTTCAAGGGATATGAATACTTTCGCAAGGCACTGTTAGTGTATGAGTTCTCACCAGCTGAACGTAGGCCACTTTATAATCTGGCTTCTTAACCCTCTGGTTGAGGTGATTCCTTTTCTTGTTGGACCCTGAAAAATAGAGAAAAAAGGTTTTACTTTGGTTGGCAAACCACAAGTATAAAACTTTGTGAGAGCTATAACTTTTTTTTTTTTTTACAGGGGAATTATATAAATAGAAATGTGTAGCTCACACTTAAGATATCTTATTTAACATCTACATTTCCAAACAGTTCAGAAACGGCTGAAAGTTACAGATTTCTCTCAGACACATTTATTGTCCTGTGATGTGGAAATCAAAGTGAGGTTTGCTGCACTGGACAGCTGTTTAGCTTTAGTTTAGATGTTCTGTCCTTAGGATGAAGCAGTCCTTGTCCGAGAGTGACGGTAGGTTTGAAATTTGAGTTTCTCAGAAAACTCCTGTCACATATGATATGAATGTCTTTTTGTGTCTCTCTGTCTTCTCCTCTATGTTTGAACCTCTGACTTCTATGTAGGAGAAACCAAACAACTGCATGAATCAGCGGAGTGAAGAAGGGTGAAGACATCTTTGTCAAAAGGGTGAAGTTTCGGCCTTCCAGCATCTATAACCTGACATTAAAACTCAGGTTAAAGAAATTAAACAAACAAACAATCTCATCTGGGTTCAGGTGGCCAAGTAAACAACTCGTGCTAAAGAATAGACCCTAATGACCCAGGGGATGGACGGGAGGGTTGTTGATTTACATCTGACTTGGGGCGCTCCTAGGAGGATGAGCTTCTGCGTGCTTAGAAACAGCAGCTCCCGAAATTTAGGTTGCTTAACTGTGAGCCACCAGAACTGACAAAGACTCCTTCATAGGCGATGACTGTATTCACAAAAACTGAGGGTTAGTCCGGTCGACTTTGATTTAAGCCTGTTGTAGGAAAACAAACGGGCTTTGCTTGTTTTAGGACCAAAGTATGTTTAAAAAAAATTGTAATTACTAAAATACTTATTGATAACTGACAAATCCTTAGAAAAGTAGCAAAATAAAAAAAGCTTTGATTTTTGAATATTGTATTTTTTACCCACATGATTACAGATCCTTTTTAGGTGAATAGAAGTGTTTGGTCTGGAAAGACATGGAATTTGTAAAAACGGGGGGGAAAAATTGAAAAAGATGAAATGGAATTTTGAAAAAACACCAGAAAGAACAAATATCATATACAGTAGTCTTAAAGAATATGCAGTATGTGTATGATATATTGTTAGATATTTCTTTCCTTAGTTCTTTTTACAAAAGTAAAGTTACACAAGTAGTGAAAATAAGATTTTTCAGTAAAACTTGATTGCATAATTAAAAGATTTCTGGCGCTGGTCTAAATGCTTGATGACGCTTAACCCCACTGGAAGTAGAGCTCATATATGCTCTTCTTCAGTTCCAGATAAAATTGATAACCTCTTTTGTCTCAAACATCAGATATCATTAAGTTGGGGAAACGGGGGACATGCTGAGATTGGCAAATGTGTACAAAGTGGGGCTGCATTTCATTTAAACTCAGATCAGGTTATTCCTTTAAATTCGGGGACTTCACAGGTGCTACTTTCTACATTATGACAAAAAAAGAAATACCATCAGTGGCGGACAATGGCTAAGCATCAAATAGATCACCACTGCTTGAGATGCTAATCTCAATAAGACCCCGGTGGTCAAGTCCACAGGCCCATGGAGTAACCGCCATTGCCATGGGAACGGTTTATGACATGAAAAACAAAGGAAACATTCCCCTGTAATGACTCATTTGTACATAAGTGTGTGTGTTGGGTGGTGGGGGGTACGCATAGCTAGTAATCACTAGCTAGGCAGCACACGGCTCAGGGAAAGCCCTAAGCAGGGTTGTAAAACACCCCCTCCACACCACCATGCTAAACGGAGGCCCCTGTGTGGGTGGGACACAGAGGTAACTAAGTGTATGTGCCAGCGTGTGTTTGCACACTCTTGTGCGTGTCCGGGTTGCCGAGGAAAACCACTGGGAAACACCGCAATCTTTGTAAGGTAAGAACCTGACAGGCAAAGAAAAGAGAAAAAAAAAAAAACATGACACAAACTCAACTGCACACCTGGAGGACACAAAGCAGTGCCTTTCGCCTCATGACGCTTTTTTCCTAACACGTAAAGACACACAGACGGAGCTTTCACAGAACACTCGCTAACGCAAGCACAATTTCTCCCACTTTGAGATTGCGGTCTGGCAACCAGCTATCACGTTACAAATCCCAGACTGGAGAGGTAGCCATGGTAACTCCTTCCAAAATACCCCTGCCGCACAAGAGGGAAGAAAGGGTTGCTTGCACCCCTCACTCTTCTTGGTCTATTCCCGTCTTTACGCTGCCAATGGAGTGGAACCCCTGACGCAGACAAGGAATACCTTCTGTGACGCACCTCGGGAAAACCAAGGGCCTTCAGCTGCCCTTTGTTCTCCGTCCTGCTCCATCCCTCTAAGACTTGTAGCTTCCCTTGAACTCGCTACACCAAGGAGCATTCTTTCCTCCTGTAGCCTCTGACACAATCCTAATAAACAGTGTTAATTGCTTCTCCACTCTATAGGCTAGGCGCCTCTCTCCCCATGATATTTTCTTGGTCTCTCCTAATGGAGGTAGAGATTGGCTGGACTGACCAGTCTGTACCTCCTGCATAGGTAGACACTGGCAGCTTATGAACAAAAACGAAGGCCAACCGTGCTTCTACGCCTTCAAGTAAAAAAAGTGGTTTGGCTTTCAGTTTTGCCATAAACTTGAATTGAGCAACCAAATTAGGCTCCGTAGCCTTAACCACCCTTTTCTTCCTTAAAAAAAAAAAAAAAAAAAAAATGTAAAAATCAATCGACAACCAGTTTTGGCTGTATCATAATTTTTGACGCGGGGATAATCGAAGGTCCCAATAGAAGATCCTGAAGTTTGGTAGACTGTGAATGGTATGTGCAAGTCTGGAGGAAGCATGGTGTGTTCTGGAACAGCTGGAGGCCAGAGTGCTGCAACAGCAGATTGTCAGATAAGCAGCTGTGTGTGTGTTCGGAGAAAGGAGTACCAGGCATGTGAACTAACACCGCAACTCGCCGCTGAAAAACACTCCTGCGGCTGCATTTCGACAGAAAGTTGTGCGTGTAAGACGAAACTGCTAATCGCTGCAAACTGTCTTCTAAACAGAATCAATTAGACTTCAGGCTTCCCAAAACCCTCTTTCTATAAAACTCTGCACATGTTAATCGGAAACAATGATCAAAGCTGGATTAAATGTTTTTAAGAGAACTATAAAATAAAAAAAAGCAAAACTAAAACATTATTAACCAAAAAAAAGAGCTAAAAACAAGTACAGATTAAGTTACACTTCAGATATCTACAGACATTGTTTTCTATCTATTGTTAACTTGAAAGTGTTCTTTAACAATATGTCCAAAATCCTTTACAGAAAAATGGTGTATCAAGTTTGGCATTAATGGACATCAAAGAAGAATACTGAGATACTTTGCTAAAGTAAAGTGCCATGGGAACGGTTTATGACATGAATAGAATAGAATATTCTAAAGGCTACACTGTACAGATCTCTTCTCCTCTCTCTGCCTATTTCCTGTCGGATTACTGTGCCTTTTTAAAAAAAAATATATATATATATTAATAATTTTTTATTTTTTTAAATTCCGGCTCAAACATATAAGAATTAAAGGCTTGCAACAGGAACGTCTGTCTGCCTGGATAAAAATGATTCAGAACTTGTTAATCTGTTAAGAGTTACTTGCCCAGAATAGAGTTAACTAAAGCCAATGTATTGGCCTGAAACTTGGATCTTTTTGTTTACCTTCCCTATTTACAATTAGTCTAGTCACTGCTGCCAGACTTTACGTTCCACAAATAAATCGAGAGTCACAGGGGTTCCCTTCTCCCATTTTAGTGAAATACTTTTTATTTTTTTCATCCAATTGGGTATTTTTTTAAATCATTTCACATTTGTTAAATAATCGAGATACACCTTTATTAATTTTTGAGGTATAAAAAAACAAACTAATAATTTAATACCAACTCTCCATTACTTACTGGGCAGAACATTATCCTATTTTCTTTCTTCCCACAACTACCAAGTTGATGAAGAGCTCATGTTTTAGAAGACACTTTTGATATTTTATGTCAACTATATTCTTGTAGGTAAACACTTGCTTTAAGTTTTTGCTCAAATATTTTAACCTGGCTCTCGCCTGATGGATATTTTCCAGAGCTTCACATGTCTCCACACATCCACCTGGAATCGCTGCCATTAAGAGGCATTTCAATACCACATAAAACGGACGAGCCAATCAGGATCGGCGGGCATGGATTCTCGTAGATGTGACCTATCAGAGAAGCGACTAGATTCAGACAACAATGGCAGCTCGCAGCGAGGAAGCAAGCGGTGACATTGATGCTGCTGTTTCATCAGTGTTGCCCAATTTACCAAACATTGACTCTTTAAAAGAACACCAGAGGACGGCTTTGAAGGCTCCTGTTAGTGGAAACGATGTTTTTGATCTCCTCAGCGTCATGTGTTGGTTTCAATGCTATTGGTTGAAGTAGCATTTCAGTAAAGATGACGGACACATGGTTTATCCATTGATATGCAAGGATTTTTGATAAGGCCCTTCCTTCTGAAATACATGTCCAATGGAGCAATCCCAGATGGATGTGTGGAGCTCTGCGGGATATCTGGCGAAAGTCAGGTTACAAATATTTAGGAAAACTCACCAAACTGTATCCTGGTGCGGATTTCTCCAACAGGGACATTATAGATCTTCTCCAAGTAGTTCTTCACATCATATTTGGTCATTCTGTTCAGAGCAAACAGAAGAGAAAAAGAGACAGAAGCAAAAGGTCACAAAGTGCCTGAAAGATCATGATCTAAGTGCCATAAAGAGTAATCTGAATACATGTGTGCTGCCACTCTACATTCAGCTATGACATTTAAGCACTTAGGTCAGTACTGGAATGGTAACATGTGGGATTACCCTTTATCATATAACACCAGGTTCACCTAATGGACCTTTATATAGAAATAACACAGCCCATTTCCAAACGGCATTCATCATAATCTCTGCAGTAACATCATGTGCTGTAAAGGGACAGGACACTCATGGACAAACTCATATTCACCTCGTCCTGAATGGACCATAAAGTAGGGAGAGGAGAAATGCGAGTGTCGGTGTTCATCCGATTAACTGTCTAGGAGTATTGATCGTGCCCAGTGAAATCCTACACAGGAAGTGGACCTGGCACCAACTGATCTGGCGGGCTGGCCCTGCTCAAGGTAGCCCACTGGGTAGCACTGGGAACAGATTCCTCTGCCCAGAGGAAGAAAGGCTTTTAACTGCTAATCAATCTAGCCAATTGAATTAGCCCGGTAGAAAGCCCTTCTCAAATGCGTTAGACAAAGTGCTTAATAGCGACGCTGTGGTCTGACAAGAGAGCCTCGGATGTAGTGTCTCCTATCACCTCATATGTTTCTTTGACAGTGTAATTTTCAGTGTTTGTAAAGTAAACCGCTCAACACCTTGAGTATTTAGTAACAATATTAGATGAGGCAAAGATTTGCCTGAGGAAAATCCTCAGGCAAAAAAAGACTCTTTGTACCAAAGAGTGATGTAATATTTGTTTCCTAGCTTTACCCAACACTTGCAGTTCCTCCATAATGGGTTAAACTTGGAAAAGCTCACAGTGAAGTGTCTGTTTGCCGAGTGTTTGAAGAAACGTAGGCTCATTTTAAAGCAGTTAAAAGCACTTGATGAAACGAATACGCACAATAATTTTCAATAGTTTCAAAAATACGAAGAGCCTTCTTTCCTTTGATAAAACAGAAAAAAGAATGAGATATTTTATTAAGCCATCTGAGTTACGGTAATAATGATTTAGGGCAACTGGGGCTGTTGGGTAAAAGGTATAAAATAACTTTCTAGCTCTCTCTGAGATTTTATTTGGAACTTTGCAAGTTGAATTTCTTTTACTTTTAAGTTTTAACTAATGTATAAACAAAATGAAAACGTAAAAACAGAAGCTTTAAAGAAAAGAAACCATCTCGATCACTTTTGTTTCACATCTTAATCTCTTAATTCTTCTCGGCTTCTTCAATAAAGATATCCACTTTTATGCTGTGTTCACACCGAACATGGTTTGAGCATCAAGGACATCTGGTTAACATGCAAAGTCTTTGGTGGACAAGCCTCTAGGAGCCACCACATGTCCTGCAGCACGTTTCATCCGTTGGGAGCGGCGCTATGAGCACTCAAAGCGGCAGACGCTCAAGTTAAATAATCTGAACTTTTGCAGCTGGACGTGGAGTGTCAACCAATCAGAGAGATCCTGCTATGCGACATAGTGGTAGACTTTTCGGTGGGACGGAAGAACCATGAAAAGCCGGGAAGTCGATAATAGAGGACAAACTCATTGTGGCCGTTTGTGCTCCTCCTTGTTCTAGAGGTGCAAAGGGTGGACCAGTGTCATATGAAACCCCTATGGACTAGTAACGTGATGTCACTTAAACTCATATATAGTTTCAACTCTGGCTGTGGGGAATACATGCTGTTGTGGTCAAAGGCTAATTAAACAGTGTCTTATCAGTCCGTCGGTCATGCCAGACAACAAAAAGTAGCCTGCCAGTCCTTATAAATGGTAAATGGATTATAGTGCTGTTCCAGTCATATTGACCACTGCAAGTGCTTCAACCTTGAGTGAAATTCACTTTATCGCACACATTCATACACCCAAATGCAAACCGACAGACAACTTGGGGTTAAAGTGCCTTGCACAGGGGAACATCGATGTGTGGTGGGAGGAAGCTGGAATCCAACACACAACTTTCAGATTACAAGACGGCTACCCTAACAACAGAGCCACAGCAATAACGACAAAACAACTTGTCTTTAATATTACATGAACTTTGTTTGCTAGTAAACATCAAAAGTATTAATTTCCGAAGACTTACATAAGACTAACTTCGTTCATTATCCAATTTTGTTTTCACAATGTACAAGTTTACAAACTCATGCAAAATTCCAGGTGGATAGACAAAATGTACTGGCTTGTGGGGTGCAGATGCAGACGCTTGTAGAAGAGCAATTCTACTAGTGTTTTTCCTATTCCAAGCCAAAAGGAAAGAGAGACGTGTTTCCCAGAATAAGACAACACAGATGAGCCTCTCTGCTCCATTTGCACCCACCTCGCCCAACAACCACTGTCTCAGGGTGTGAGAGGGAAGCAAAGCAGAGCGGGGCGACCAGGGGTACTTGAGACCATGAGAGCTGGAAAGAGTAATTGCTTAGAGAGGTGGGTTTTCCTAGAAAGCTGGGTCGGGGAACTGGAGGAGACAAAGTGGCTTGAGGTCTGTGGAGTCTCATGTGGATCATTAGCAGGACGAAGACTGATCCTGATTAATGAGAATAACGTTTTCTAAATAAGCACTGCTTTTAACACTTCAGATATCCAGCCACCACAAACCAACAGATGGTATAAATGAGGCCTTGGCACAGTCATGTCTTTAACTATGCTTGTAGTTAATGAATAGGTACTTGACTTGGCTTAGAAACTGAAAAAAACCCACCAGGGGCCATCAACTTGAATAGTTACTAGTGAACAAGATTTTTAGAAAAATACCTACACCTCCTTAAGGAGGATTGCGAAAGCTTGATTTTTTTTCCCCCATTTGTAGAGCAATACAAAAGCTAAAAGCAGTTTTCTAATACCAATATATTTTTCACCAACAACAGACTTCAACCATGTTGGGAAATGCCTTTCTGTGTCTGTAAAATATGAAGTACGTTATCCCATGTAAGGAAAAGCAGGAATTGCAATGGAAGCTGGCATGAGAAGGAGGATACATGGTATTCACACATTTTTGTTTTCCTTGAAGTGGATTAAATGTCCAGAAGTAAATCAAAACTAGCTGTTAAAAGATGATGATTCCCAGGCAAGTTTCAAAGCATACCGTTCCCTCCCTCCTAATGTATATAGAAGGTTACACTAAATGCATACACAGTAAGACAACTTCCCCAAACACTGAGCTATATAGTCGTAGAGTTAAACAATTATTCTCTGTGATGACAAGACCAAGGAGTCATAAAAACAAACTAAGAGTCTCCTACAGAGTCCATGAAACTCTATATGAGTGGAATTTAAGAACAGTACATCTTAGCTGTGGTCATCAAAGAAATAGTCTCCACGCTATCTTTACGCAAACAAGATTTAACATTTTTTTCCACATCTCCTGCCTTAAATCATAAATTCCTATTTCTTGTTTCTTTTTGGCAAACCAGATGAAAAGAATTATCTAGACAAACAGTTAACTAATTTAGTTAAGCACGTTTTAAAAATCCATTGGCATTGAACTTATTTATAGCGTCTGTTAGCTGCTGAGCCTCATTTACTACTCAGATATATTTTGATTAAGGTCTGCACAAATCAAACATGTGCATGTTGTTCAAGCCACTGTTTTAGTTAAATTCTACAAGTTTGTTCTATGAGTGTACATATGCACCTAGAAAGCGCAAACTAGTGCTATCCACTTGGTTTGGACAATACCACATTGTTTATTGGATACTGGTGAAAAAATATGATTAGAATTAGTCATCCTATGCTAATAATGATAAGGTAACTGTTGATATTTGCAAACCTCAAAAAACTGTGTGGTGTTCAGCTGAGTTTACATCTCAGTGTGTAATGATGCACCACTTATTTTAACTAATCTAGTGAAATAGCCTATTTGACATTAGGCTTTACATTTGTCCAACATTTGGTTTGTAAGGCTCAAACTGTCTGGCAATTTATTAATCACTGCAAAGGTTATGGCAAATGTTTTTAACACTGTTTATGTTCCCTTTTCATCATCATTACAAGAAATGGCCCTAGATCTTATGGTACATCTTTAGGTCCATACTGCCCATTACTTCTGTACAACACAATTGTAACTCTCCTATATGAATACAACAGGTTGTGTTGGATCGGGGAGCCTTTTCTCACTGAACTAAATCAATCCAAGGCTCCAATCTTGGCTAAAAACTGGAACATAGTCTGGAAAAAGCTGTGAGCTGAAAGTTGAGGAGAAAATGTGAAGTTGTAATTGTACATAAACAAAGCTAAACTTAGACAAAAGGGTGTGGTGTCCCTAAAAATGATGCAGGCAACATCTGATCATCATCCCAGTATAAACCTCCACCCGACTCCACCAGCTAACCTTTCACACTTCTGCCTCTTGAGAAGAATCAAAACCCGGTCTCCAGCAACTGCTGAGGCTGAAGGCATCGTTCCCCGCCAACTGGTATATATTTATAAGCAAACACAAATGCTAGAAAGATTCCTCGGTCGAGACGATGAAAGAACTCTGAGCACAAAACCTAGAAGGGAATCAGGTGACGCGAACCAGGGACAAGGTTCAATTTTGGTCTGTTGTTGCCAAGCAGGTTTAGATTGGGAATACTGGACTTAATGTCAGAAAGCAATTTTTAACACTTATTTTTGTCCGGATGATTTAGGAAGAAATTGAAATGGGACACAATAATAACTTTGTGTGCATGTGTGTGTGTGGGTGAGTGGGTGGGGGGGACTTGCAGTCTTTGTTGTACCCCACTTAGGCAGTTGCCATAGCTGAGATGTCAGTCTATAGATTAGACCATACACCTCGATCACTCCCTTAAAATACAATCCCCCATCAGCAATTAATCTACATGCTCTTGGATATTTCCTATTTTTAAATGTGTGTTAACTGACGCTAAGCCAAAAGGATTATGAGTATCATTTACAACAGTTTAATGTGATTCATTTACACCTGTGCTTCGAAAACATGAGAGAAGTAGGTGAAGGGCCACAGTAGGAAAAGACAGACGTGAAACAGAGGGCATGGGCGTTGTTGATGGATTTCAAACGTTATGAAGTAATTGAAACTTAGGGACCATCTAATTTAACCTGTTATTTCATGTACTGGTGCTAACAAATGCTGCACAATCACTTTAGACAAAAATTGTGTTTGCATTATTGTATTCTAGGACAAAATGTGCAAAAAAACAAACAAGAGCCTATTAAGGCTTTTTCTTGCACTAAACAGTTAATAGAAAAAGAAAACTAAAAACTTTCCATCTGGAAATTTCATAATTTTTAAGACTACCTTCTAGAGTTTTTCAAGCTGTTTATATAACATTATGGACAGCTGAATACAAAATATGCACCTTAGTCATTGCTTAAATAGTAATCGTATGTACATTTCCCCAGTTCATGAAAAAATAAAAACTGACCTAAACTAGCTTTTGACTTTAAGAGTCAAACACTCTTTTGACTTTAAGAGTGTTGTATTTAATCTCAATTCAATTCACTTTCGTTTATTTATATATCATCTCAAGGCACGGTACAAAAAGTCAGTTCAATCATGCTCACCAAATCAATGATGGTTATAATGTTATAATGTATGGAAATGAAAATAAATAATGTTAATTTGATACAAATCAATGTAAAAATCAGCATGATTCTTGCCCTTCACAAAACTGAAGGAGAGGAAAAAAAAGGCTGAAAATGTTCAAATTTCCCAAGCTACATGTTTGTTTCTTTTTCCATACTCCTCCTGTACTATTCTAGATTGCATAGGAATTCGGTTTGTTAACTGCAGGTTTGACCTAAATACTATAATAATGCGCAGCATTACCCATGAGTATGTGTCAACACAGTATTCAAATGTTTACAGCAATCGGTGTGATTGGCTCACACCTTGTTAGGTGCATTAATCTGTGGTACACATAATCTTGGTAATCATCGGGGAGAGGAATGTGAAGGTAGAAAACTGATTAAATGTGTGGATTCTGATTTAAGGTTTCAGTTTGCTTAAAGACCTTTTTATTTATGTATAGTATAGTGCAAGCATGAATAACATCACTGTTTTGAATGCTTAGGATGAAGTCGATCTATTCTGATATGTAGTGAAATTGAACGTCCGAGGGGAACAATCCTGCAATCTGGCTGCAATTCACCGCTTTACCATGTGTTTTCCCCTGTCTCCAAAACGAGCGCACGCGTGAGAGACCGCACAGCCTGATCTCAAGTTTTTCGTTATAGATCACTGCCTTTTGCGTGGAAGGTGACGTACGCAAGATTTAACACCCCGTTTTGTGTGTAAGCAAGTTATTTAAATGATCCTTGATTACACTTTAAGGCGTGTTGTCTGTTATTTAATGTCCAACTAATTGCAAGACTGAATCCAAGGTACGTGCTTAAATAGGGGACAGCCTATCTTGTTTCCTATACAGGAAAGAAAAATATTTTTTGGATAATTCATTTTCTAAATTAATGCTGAAATGCCTACTATTTATAGGTTTGAACTAATTAATACAATGGAAATATTGTTCAAACTATACTATCAAATATTTTTGGTAAAATAAAAAATGTAGCAAAAAGGAACTCTGTCATCAAAAAAGATGCCCCTATAATGAAAATGGTATCAAGTATCAAGCTAAAAATTTTAGTCCATTGATAACCCTAGTCGGCTCAAGTCGACCGGGAGGCATGACTTCTCAAAACCCTTTCATTAAAAGCATCAGAATTATTAAGGAATGCTAGGACAAAATATTCTAGTTGTATTTAGTACATCCATTTCCAACAAGCAATGTAGAACTGTTTTCCAAAGCAATGTTAGGTTAGTTACTATCCTATAATCTACTTTTTCTTAGTACAAATATAATACATATTTACAAAAAGAAACAATAGGCTGCCTTTGTGCTCATTTTAATCACTAAAAACCAGCCAACATTATTTATGTAGTCTTGCTCTCATTTAAACAGCTCAGCTAGTCCAATAAAGGTTCGGTGGTTTCATATACACCATGTCCTTGGATTTCTTATCTCCAGTATTGCAATAACTCAATTACATTAACTCATTTGAAATGACTATCATCAAGGTACACAAACTCACAACAGAGTCACTGAAACCCTGCCACCAACTACTGTTTTGGCAAAACAACTACTATACTAAACTCGAAGTGGTCTGGGCCATTGCACAGCCCGGCCTGAGCTCTGTGTTGATGGTATTAATCAAGTGACATTTGGGGGCGGGGGGGAACTAATAAAGCACAAATCTGAAACAAAGAATAGAGGTTCCGTCATCTCATGTCTTCCTTCCTTCCAGATGAACTTTACTTGGCACTGGGATGATTCAGAAACCATCATGACCCTTGCGGCTACCACGATTCCTTTTAAGAAAGCCTGCCTGTTTTAGCAAGTTGACTTGGCAAACCACTGGAAGGCTTTTTATGTGGCTCGTTGTTTGATACAAGCTGGGTTAAATCTACTTTGAGGCTTTTTATAGTGCTTTTCTGGTTGGTGAATGAAATATAAGAATTCCCTAGGAAAGACAGGGAGGAGGACACCGTAACAAATGGAGGTGTTGCAAAGCTGCAGACGACAAGCACTTACTGCATTCTGGAAGAATCCCATACCTCCGCACTCATGTTGCCCATGAAAACCATTCATCAAATAAGTGACAGCCAAACAGTACTTAAGTTGACACAGATATTAATTTGTTGACAGAATTCATAGTCTCAATTACTCTTAGGTGAGCTAATACTGAAAAATTGTGAAATGGAAAATACCAGAAAGATATGCGATACGTGCCAAGCTCAGGAAAAATGCAACAGCAACGACTACCAGTCTGCTTTTGTCAAGCCAAGCCAACTTTTAAACACGGTTACCAGAAGTCTTAATACTTCACCTTTCTTAACATTATACAAACATATACACCCACGGGAACAAAATAAGGAAAAACACCAATGAGATATTAAGTTGTTTATTCAGAAATGTTCACATATTAATATCAATTTTAGACCTATCTCTCTAAAAAAAAAACATTATTCAAGAAGTCCTGGTCTTTATCTACATTCTCACTGACAAAATGTACTCCCTTTCTTAGAGAGCAAAGGCTTTTACCCCAAACAACTTAAATCTGTGAGGTATCCTTATTTAATTAATCTCCATCACTGCATTTAATTAAAATTTTTATTGTTTAAATATAGTTTTCGATGTTTAATTATAACACTTATTTTTTTGTATTGTTAAAATTTACATTAGATTTGTCCAAACATGTTAGAAAAACACAGGATCTCGTGCGGCGTCCTAATTTTCTAATATGGCTGTATAAACGTTAGAGCTACACGTAGACAACACAAGGGCTCCTATGACTTCAAAGTACATGTTGTCAGAGTGGCTTATTGGTGCGAAAGAAACAGGATGGTTGTGTTCAGCACAGATGAAAGGCAAAAGAAAGCCGCTCCTCATTGTTGGTTTACCCTTTGTCAGGTAAGGTTGAGATACGCACACTCTCTGCTTTAACTCTCCCATCTGCGGAGAATATAGATGGGCAGAAGTTGCTCAACGGCAAGTATCAAGATCACAATAGACATTGTTTGCAGGAAAGCCATCGAGGAACCCGAGACTTCAGGGGACGAAGAGACAGCTGAGAAGATTAGAGTAAAAGAGCAGCGTGTGAAGGATTACATTTATTGTTCAGTATTTAGGTCTGAAAATAATTCAGCAAAACGCCAAAGACAGGGTCATCAGGAGTGACAACTTTTTACATAAAGACAGTTCGGTAAGCTTATTACACTTACATAGAGGGTGTGTAGAGGAATTAAGACTATCAGTATTCAAGCTTTATTAGCCTAAACAATGAGCTAGTTTCAACAATGAGATTTAGTGGAACATTTATAGTGGCCGATTATCATTGTGTGATGCCTTGTGTTCAACTCAGCTGGCCTCAAGCCACTGCCAGGTGTGTGTGTGTGTGTGTGTGTGTGTGGGGGGGGGGGGGGGGTAAACCTGGAAATTTGATGATGTACTAGAGCAGAGAGGAAATACTTACAGAGAACAAAAGGCCTGAGAACATTCATAAGGATGAACAATTGCTTCCCTCCCACAGGCAACAACAGAATTCAAAGGAAACAAAAACTGCCCAGGTGTTTCAAACCAGAAAGATTGGTTTAAGATATGCAGTATTTAGGAAAGTACAAAAAAAAGTAAAGACTGGGGTGGCACAGACAAAAGGGTAGAAAATAACTCAACGACGGATTTAAAAAGAAATGTCAGGGAACAAGAAAAGCCGAGGCGGTCTACAAATGAGGGGGTGGCAATTTGTCGATTTTAGGTGGTGAAACGTTAGAAAATGTTGTCGATCTGCCAAAGCAAGGAGATCATAAGATCCTACATAAGGCACAGCCCTCCACCTTCTAAAATAAAAACAACTTATGTAGCTTGGGTTTAATGGGCCGAAACAGAGTTAGCATAGTTAGTTCAAAATGAAATGATCATTAAAAATATATTTAACAAACATGCTTCCAAAGTAGAAAAATATGCTGGAGGGTTTTTTTTTTCAGCGTCTCTCAAATGCAAGGTCTTATGTTACATCCACACAGAGCCAAATACTGTACAGAAAAGTTTAAATGTAAATATGAAACCGCATGAAGCCGGGGGGAGCCATAATAGGCATTGTAATACCTACACCTCACCAGTGAGTGGTGCCGTTACGCAGCCACAGAAGTAACAAAGGAAGAAGAGCAAAAAAAAAAAAATCCTGCTGTATGAACCAGCCTTAACATTGTTTCAATTAGGAGCTCTCTTAAGGGCTAAGATGCTTGTGAATTCTAAAAATGACATCTCTAAGAGCTACTGTTAGTCTTAGGACTGTGAATACAGCCCCAGGTTGCCTGTCCCTACAGGTTAAACGCAGAAGAAGGTGTGACTGGGGCACCTTCTTCTACATGTTTACAGTATCTTATACAGCATATGTGGCAATGGGAATGACCCTACTCTCAAAAAGGGGCTTTCCTTTTGCAACTACATAAAGCCCAAATTTTTGGATAGCACGGTTGCCTTTAAAGGTCCCATGATATCACTGTATAAACTATTTCTTGTAGTTGATATTGCTGCATATCTAAACTATGCGAAGAATGTTTTTTTAAATAAACATCAGCTTGATGTTTTGTCAGGCCAAATATCCCTCCTCAGTAAAAGGGTTGGATACAGCAATGATGTGCAGCTCTACCTGGTTGACTTCACTCTGATTGGCTACAACCGTATTAGGAAAACCGGTCAAAAGCACACCCACACCCCTTCCCCCTCCATCAGCACATCTCTCCTCTACCCGCTATACTTATTATGAATAGTGGAAGTATCTGTGTTGCAGGATGTCATACAGGTGAGGCCAAGCTAACCAAAGGCTTTAACCTGGCGGCGCAATTCATCATCCACACAGTGGGGCTGAGGTCCAAGGCAGCAGAGCAGCAGGGTGGAGACCAGAGCACGGCGCTCTGAAACTCAGCCTCCCTTTATCAGCTCACACAGGAGGCATTCACCGCGGAAGCCGTAAAGCACGAATAGCCAACATCCAACCTAAAAGTAACTTCAACGCAGTTCGACTTGGGGTTATAATTATGCGGTACCTCCACCTAAATTAACTTCAGCCACTGTGATTCTCTCGTCCTATGCGAATGAGTGGAAACTTCCATTCGTTTTTGAGCCCGCTGGACATAACAGCTCCCCTTTTTTAGTAGCCGTCCGCTGCTCAAGTGGAGTAGCCAGGCCTGCTAGCGCGACTCACGCCATTAAATGAGCTGAATGTTATCAGCTGAGAGGAGGAGGGGAGGGGGAAGGTGGTTTGCTTGATGGTGTACTCTGGTTGGAGAATATGAATTACACAGAAGGACAACCAATGTAGAAAGAAACTGTTTTCTGACCTGACGATTTCTGAGCAAAGAAACCTTGCAGGGGTGACCCACTCTTTCCATTTTCAGAACAGCGTTAGGGCTGTACAACTTTGCCAAAAATCATAATTGCGATACATTTTAACCATAATTGCAATTTAATTTGGACTTTTCTCCGCATTAACCACAAGCAACAAAACTGGCCTGTAGATAAAGATGTTTATAAGCAAGGACCATCTAAAACAAGAAATGTAACTGTTATTCATCAGAATATTATTATTAGAGAATAGCTTTTAATTTATTTGGACATCAATCCTTGCTTTTATTTATATATATATATATATATATATATATATATATATATATATATATATATATATATATATATATATATATATATATATATATATATATATATATATATATATATATATATATATATATATAAATAAATAAAGAGAAAGAAAGAGACAGAGAGAGATAGAGAGTTAGAGATTTAGAGATGAATCTGTTTGTTTAGAGCTGGATGATAATAACAAAATATGATCGATGACAGAAAAAAGGGTCAATACAAAGTTCAATAGAATAAAGGTTTTCCTTCCTTATGCATTTTAGGTTAATATATCAGTCATTACATCCTCCCAACCAATCACAAGCACAGACCCAGGAAATGTGCCGTCACCAAGCTCCGCCCCCTTCAAAGAGTTCAGAGAGCACATGTTCTTTTTTTCTTTTTTAAAAACTTGTAGTTTTGGTAAAAAGTTGATTGAATAAAAGCTTGAGTTTGAATTCATTGTTTGTGAGTTCTGTATCTAAAAATAGGTCACTAAACAACAGCATAAAATGGCCAGGGCTCCACTCAAAATATACGTTTTGAATTTGTTGATAATTATCGATATCGATCCAATATGATTATTATTTTATCGATATGATTTTTTTCTATATCGTCCAGCCATATGTTTGTTCACTTATGTTCTCCGATGAACTTCTAAAGCCGCCACAAACAGCTGTATTGACTTCACACTCTATTTTCTATTTATTAAAACTTCTGGAGGCAACTGGATTTTATTTAGAGTCACGAGAATAACAGGGAATACAAATTTACACCACCCTTTCCAGATTTTCTTTTTTTTTTTTGGAGAAAAAAAAAAAAATTGTAAACCATTTAGTCTTCTTAAGACACTTCACAATTATATACTACTTTGGATTACGACATAAACTCCTAATAAAATACATTGAAATTTGTAGTTTTAATGTGGCAAATGTGTAGAAGTTCAAGGAGTAAAAATACTTTGAGGCACTGTAGCTCCTGGGTGTCATTAAGATAAATATCCCCTTATAATACCAACTGGCTTCATGATACCATCATCACTAGCTCACATGAACAGCTGCTCAGTTCAAGAGTTTACTCACGCTTACACGCCTACAACAGCTTTCACTGCCATCCTGACTCACTCGTCAATAAGCTGGGAGTGGGAGTGATATTTAGTTTGTGTCATTGTCTCACAACGTGGGACCTCATACTACATGGTTGAATAAATACAGAAAATAACATTTTGAGCACACAATGGAGCCCCAGCAGTGTATCAATCAGCTCCTTTACCTCTCACAGGCATCAAAGACTGCAAGGAAAAATAACATTACACACCCTTTTCAAAAACCCATATGCACCCTGCACTTACCCATTTTTTTTGTGTGTACACAGAGACACACACCATTCTCACTAACAGACTCGCCCACACAGACAATAGTCCGCGCGCACGCACACACATATACACAATTACATAAGCCCCCTAGGAGTTTGGCAGAGAAGAGGCAAAAATCAGAGTGGGAGGCCAAGCACCTGGATGAACAGATTATGATCTAAACCCCACCAGAGACACATAGATGATCTGCTACAAACTTCAATTTTTCTCCTTAGCATGGGTTCTGGGCCTCTCTTCGCCTGAGGAGCACTCCAGACCTCAGTAACCTTGGCTAAGAGAACTACCCAAAAAAATCTGCTCATCGGTACTTAGGGTCGCTGGTAGAGGCGTGCATGAGAGTTTTATTACAGAATATGAACTGTCCAAATTTTATTTTTTATATATATATATATATATATATATATATATATATATATATATATATATATATATATATATATATATATATATATATATATATATATATATATATATATAAATATATATATATATATATATATATATATATATATATATATATAAAACACTCTTTTACATAAATTCATCAAAAGAGTACCATCATGCAATCCCAGGAATTGGTTAAGTGGAGTGACGGCATTCTTTATTAGACATGACATTTGGAGAGTGGCTAAAAACACTTTCTTTACATTTGCCCATAAATGTTAGTATTGGCTCCTGTTGGTGATTGATGTTTGACTTCTTGCTGTCAACAACTCTGTCTGGACTTCCACTACCCAGCTCCACAAAAGTGCTTTGAACATCATCTCCTACATCTCTCCTCTTTCACATGTCATCACCCAAACTGTTCTGCTCAAATATTCAAGCGTTCTATCGTAATGCCATCTGTTAAGGACTTGGCTCCGTCTTCGATTCTTGAAGTAGTTCCGCCATCTGGTGGCCAGGAAGCTCAATTTCCCATTTTCATTAAAGCAAGTCTTTCTTGTTTATTTTGTTTGTCTGTTTGTTTGTTTTTTGTCTGGGTACATTGCCCTACATATTTTAAATATGTCCTCAATTCAAAAGACCCAACTTAAATTGATGATTAAAATGATTCTCATTAAATCGTTGGAATCTGATGTATTGGACTAGTAAAATAAAATAATTTCCTTGATTGTCCCACAGAGGGGAAATTTGTCTCTGCGTTTAACCCGTCCCTGAGGAAACAGTGTGTTGCTGACACTGAGTGGCGCACGGGGAGCAATCTGTGGTCAAGGGTGTTGCTCTGGGATCCTGGGTGTCAGACAGAGGTTTGGACCGCCGATCATTGGGGCCTCTCCAAGAAGCAAACGCCCGGTTTCTAAACATTAGCCCCTCACACACACACACAGACATATATACGTAGACGCGTCATAGGGCGCAGGTTTGCACGTCAACGTCACCGCCATATTGTATGTGGCAGAAAAAAGTTGAGTTCTGTTATTGTGAACGTGGATCAGAGAAGATGCCTCATTCCTGTGCTGCATGGAAATGTATTCTGGCTGATTTCACTACTTGTATCTGCCTTCTATAAACTAAGGCTGCACCGTGTTGCAAAACTGGACACACTAAAGCTGCAGAGTGGTAACACAGGCTATATATATATAATTATATATATAATATATATAATTTGTGTGTGTATGTGTTATGAATATAAGGATCAATTTGTTAAATCTAAACATTGTGGTCTTCATTATTTCATAAAACCGTGTCACATGTGAACCTTTAGGAACAGACTTTTTGGGTGAGTATTAAAGAGGTAAAATTAATAATATGAGAAAAAAAGTCAAAAGTGATAATGTTATGAGAAAAACGTCATATTATGAGAATTAAGAGGGAACATTTCCAGAATAATCACAGTTTGCAGAATTATTTCACTCCTGGAGTAATAGGGCCAAGTTAGATTACTTTGAATATTTTTATTCTTTAGGAGAATAAATTCAGGAGAATGAAGCTAAAGGGATACGAAAATAAACTTGTAATATTACAAAATTACTACGAATACAAAGTATATTCAGAGATTAAAGTCCCTCTGATACTGTTTAAGTGACTGAGTAACTGCAGATTTGCCACATTTAAGATGGCGGACGCTCTGACGCATCGCAGCATAGGCAGAACACGCCCAATGACGCGTCTACTCTTATATTATGTCTATGCACACACATACAAAAGCATACTCCAAAACACAGGTGTGAGAAACAAAAGATTTCTTTATCTAATCCAAAACCAGTTTTTTTGGTGTTTTTGAAATAAATTGTCCCGGTGGCATAACCTGACGTAAAGTGTCAAAGTTTCACTCAGCTGACCCAAACCATTGGTTCAGATGTTCAAAAAAACAACAACCTAGTAACCACAAGGACTCAGCGTATCATAAAATGGAAGATGCTAGAACAGCAGTGTCACTCTTCACTGAGAAGGTGCTGACCAAAACTAAACTTTTGAGCATGGCTGAAATTTACAGCCGTCGACACAAACAAGGCAAGATCCCGGCGGGGGGAATGTTTGTGGTGAGAGGAGACAAAACCTGAGCCATTTGGCCACAAACGAATGTTTTGAGGAGTCATGGGAAGGTTTCTAAAACTTAAGAGAACTGCGGCAACTGTTAGAGATGGTGGTGGCCGCATCGTAAAGGGTGTGTTTTATTACCAAATCCTCAAACAGCTGAACGGATGAAGCTCGGGCACAACTGATCGCTCAAGGTGGACACTGATTCAAAAACAGTCACCAAGGCTACCGTTGTTTTCGAACGGATAAATCAATCTTACATGAAGCTTCTAGAAGACCCGAATCCTATTGAGAATGTATGGAATAAGCTTAAAAGCTAAGTGCCGAGAAACTCACAACTTCAAATGAGCTCTACCATTTCTGATTAGAAGAGTGGTTAAGTAGGCAGCCAGATTTATGCGAAAAACCACACAGAGAGCTCCAATAAGTATGTTGTTTTTCTGTAACTAGCAGAGGGATGTTTTTCTAAACGGGGGTGTTTGCAAATCTCTTTAAGTGGACATATTGAGTTATTGCCCAAAGACAAATCAACTAAATGAGTTCGTCATGGATATTTTCAACCAAGTTGTCATTCGTGTGGAGGAACAGAATCAAGTCTTCTGGGTCTTGACCAACTACCAAACTGTTCGGTGGCTCAACAGCGCCTCCTTTGGCAGAAACTGAGCTACTGAAGATTAATTTCAAAGTTGCGCCTTGAAACACCCACAGATATTTAAATATTACAGCTAAAGGTTCAAGTTGTCATGGCAGGAAAAACAAAATACCAACTGAGAGAGCACAGCCCATTTGAGACATGGGATAAGCAACATGAACACCTCCGTCTGGTAAAGCAGTGACAATTAGTCACTGAGATATTCATCACTTTCCTGTTGAAGCTCTTTAAAGCTTCCTTCAGCTTCCTGTGTCTGTGAAAATGATGCCACCTCACACTTATCATATTTGCCATACTGACGTTACTAGACGTGGTCTACTGACTATAAAATAAAACATTTGATCTGCATGTATAGCAGAAAAGTGTCTGTATAACATACCAACAATGGTTAGAACAGCTAACAAAAAAAATCTATTTTCGGCATTTATTATTATTATTATTATTATTATTATTATTATTATTATTATTATTATTATTATTATTATTATTATTATTATTATTATTATTTGGTTTTTCGCACAAATCTGGCGGCCGTGTGGACTAGGCCTGTATCTCACTAGGAATTTTATCAAGAAACTTTGTATCTTTTAAAAATGTCTCTGATTTACTTTTGTACATACTGCAAACACTTTATGATGAATTGAATCCGAAAGAAGAAAGCTATGAATAGTTTGACAACTGGACAAATTTATTTTGGTTTGGTATGATTTGTTCACCACAATTATGAACTATGAAGTAGACTGTTAAAAGAAATTAACTTCCATTACACACCAACCCAGTATTAGGAAATATGGATGCTTATATGAGAAAGAATTAATTCATATAACTGTGTGATTACTAGAGAACAATTTCATCCAAGAATAGAGTTGTTTGTCTGATGACTTCACCCAGGAAGAAATTAACCTAGTTAAGTTAACTTTTCTTTAAATATTTTTTTTAATCAATGAGCCACGTGAAATGTAAACATCAATGACCATGCTTGGGTTGCACTATTGACTTTTCCAAACAAAGGATGCTCAGATTTGCTCAGATCATGATGCAAGCACATCCGGACTCTTTTAAAAAGTTTGAACAGAGCTAATATTTATCCACTTAGTAAAGCAAACTGGTCAAAATCCAGTTTTACTTATGCTTATTAGAGATATGTCCGGTCATACCGTATTCTTTTTAACTAAGGGGAAAATGATAACCCAAAGAAGAATGTAAAGATGCAGCTTCCAGTTAGATGTTCTGGTCTGGAGAAATATATAGTAATCACTTTTTTATGTAACGACAAAAGTTGGGAAATTAGACAATTATCTGGCTTAAAAAACAATATGACAAAAGGTCAATCATTCTCAAACACAGGCAAGTTAAGGGATCTAATTTTCTCTTCATCACAATTCAAGGACTATTGTGATGTATACATTTCTGTATATATTTCTGTTTTCAGAACTAGGATCCTATTCCATGTTTTTTAAACCAATCCAATATGTTCTGGGACAAATGAGACGGGTGTAAATAAGGCCATATCAGGGGGGGGGGAAAAACAAAAAACATTGATCCCTTAAGAAAATGTGTAACATTGCAATTATTCAGATCTATTCAACATAGAGTGGTAGCAAATTTAGCATAAAAGAGGAGCAGATCTCTGCCTTTCCAAGACAAACACTAAGAACGGTCTTAATTCATTTCATTGCTACATCCAAAACACAAAAATTCAAAAAGATTTTGGCATATTTTGATAGTTACCCATTGTAATTAGTTATTCAGGAACTAAATGAAACAAATTATGAACAATTTGGCAGCAGTAAAGTTGAATTTTGTACTGATATACCTTTCTTACAGAGATATAGAACAGTTAACAGTACACCATTGTTCAGATACCTTTATAATACAATAATAGTACAATTAGAAGCTAACACTTACTCCATTGGGACACGGAACTGGACAGTGTCAGGAGGTTGCTCTTTTCCCGGCCTCACCAGAGTCAGAAACCAGTTAGGTCTGAAGATCCTCAGCTGGGGGTTCCCCAATTGGTAGAGAGGGTGTCTGAGAGGAGACAAGAAGACCGGAAATATTCACAAATGCTAAACAGAGAACTGTGTAAAAAATTTTTTTTTTAAATATTTCACCGCATAGCCCCATTTGGACAGCCATCATTCTCCATTGAAGGACGTATTATCTAGAGTACCACAGTCAAGGAAGCAAAACTAATCACATATTTCAAAACCTTCACCTATGAAGTCAAAAACTGGCTGAAAATTTATCAAGACCGCATCGACTTTCAATATTTCAATCCATATTTCAGTCAACTTTTACCAGTTTGAAGAAACACAGGGCTTCGCTTATTTCTTCAACCAGAGATGGCTCAAGCAAATAAACACACATTAAAATAGCTATTTTATTCACATAAAATAATGTAGGGGAAATATAAAAAGAATTACTTATCAATTACTATAATTTCACATCGTCAGTTTTTGAAAAGTGTTATTTACACATATTATAGATAGATAGATAGATAGATAGATAGATAGATAGATAGATAGATAGATAGTGACATTTATTTGTGAATCCCAGTTTCTTATCGCATATTCCTACAAAGGTCTTTACAATCTGTACTACTAGCTGCAGCTAACATAAAACACATTTTAAAGTAGTAGAGAGAGAGCAGATATTTTTCCGACGTATAAAATCAGACACAGCTGAGTTTTTTCACCATAACAACGGCAGGGGTGTCATGGTAACCTACTCGGAAAGAGTCAAGCTGCGCCTTAACGGCAATGTTTTTAGCTTAGCTCGCCAATGCTAACTACATCCTCTCTGCATATACGTTATGTCAGTTTGCAGGTCAAAGTCAACAATTAAAACAAACCTTTTGCGCATAAAACAAACTCAAATAACGACTACTCCAAAACGACATTAGGACACAGAAGATAAGGACTGGGACCCCGTTATTAAATGCCAACCTTAGCTGGGCGTGATTTGACAGGACATCAAACTGAAACAAAGTGGGATTACCGAGACGGAACGTCCGATCACTCGTTTGAAATAAACATTAATTACTTACAACACTCTTGTCACTGGCATCGCTGTGACGGTATGTTCGGACACATAAGCTGCTAACAACTCTCCTTTGTAGTTTTTGAAGGTTGAAAATGCTACACGTGCAAGGATGTACTTCCGGGTCAGCAGGGCTCTGTAGTGATGGGAATTCCGGCTGCTTTTCGAGATCCGCGTCATATGTCACATGCAAGAGCCAACAGTAGTATTTGAGACAAATTAATGAAATAAATATTTATTTATACAATATTTAGATTAATATGGAACCAAATACTCTGGATAAATATGTTTTGACATGTGTAATAATGAAACTAATTTTATATAAATAAGATTAGTCATAAATATGTTTAAATCTTATCAAATTATTTATGATTGTTTTAAATAGTTCATAATTCCTGTGTTCATAGTTCCATGAAAGAAAACTGAAATAGACACTAACACAGTAAGTGAACTTGACACAAATCATCAATGTTACCCTTCAGGCTGGCAGACCAGAGCAAGGATGTCCTGATTATTTAGATTAAAAAAACATTTAATGCTTAAATGAGTGAATAATTTAACTGTTTTAATATAAATGAATATACAAATATAATTCAGTATATATTATGTTTTCCTTTTTTAACTATATGCATTTATTTTAATATATAATTAATTCATACATTGTCACTTAGTACATTATTGGTTTGTTTTACAAGCTGTACTGATCAAAGTTAGTGGTTGGGCTATACTGCTACAGTTAAATTTGTTTTTTGTCTGTTTGTTTCGCAGTTTAACCAGTGTAACACGTTAGGGTCTACCTACCAATGACATTACAGTTTATGGTGCATTGCAGCGAAAAAACAAAAAAATAAATTAATAAAAAAAAAACACCAGGATTATTGTATATGCCTTTAGAAAATTCTAAAATCAGATTTATATGATGGTGTCTGCGTTTCAGCATATAAGTATGTCTTTAACAAAACTAAGATATCATGGAAACATTTTTTTATTTATCAAATTCATTATTTCCAATGTTGTTAAACCTTTGGCTTTCAACACCAGGGGGAAACACATAGATTAAAATTTCAATTCTGTTAAAAACGGCATACGTTTCATTTTGAACACAATATTTTCTTGATAAAACTAGAAAACATACAACAAAATAGAAGCCTAAGTATGAAGAATTACTACATATAAGTGTTTGCCGTTTGTATTTTTTATTTTTTATTTTTTTGCGTCCTGTCTGGCAATGTGGCAATAAGAATTGTTGTCTTGATGCCAAAAAGAGACGTTTGTATTTTTTTAAATAATTGTGGTTGGAATTTTTCTTTTAGTGAACACACCTTTACTTCTACACTTGATTAGTGACACACCATCATTATGGTCAGTAAATGTTTTTATTAATTGATTAAGTAGTGCTGCTTGTACATAAGACTTGAACGCATCAGGAAAAGAAATACTTATTACTTAATTTAGACTGGATCTGGCTTCGATCACTTACAAAAGTAGTAAAGGAGTTGGCATAACAAGCTGGCTCTTTCAAGAGCATCAAATCACAGTTTTCCTTCAAGTAAAGTTCAGCGATACTGAGAGTAAGAATATGTAGGCCTTCAGAAGTTTTTTTTTTTTTCAATGCATAAAACACACAGAAGTAAAATTTAAAGGCAAATGAGGTGTTAGGTAATACATTTTCTAATGGGAAACATCTCATGAGAAGCACAACATCCCTCCATCTATCCATTAGCTTGTTGTGCCAGTTCAGACGTGACAGAAAGCGGTAACGGACTACGTTACCCACGATGCAATGTGGTCAAAATGGCCACCAACTCATGTGGTCAAAATGGCCACCAACTCCCATCACGCAACACGGCAAAATGGCCGCCGATCAAGGAAACAGCATCAATTCGGGACGTAACGGACTGCGTTACCCATGATGCAATGTGGTCAAAATGGCCACCAACTCCCATCACGCAACACGGCAAAATGGCCGCCGATCAAGATAAGGTTGCTATAGTGATGGCTATAAAAGCCGATCACACACGATGAGCTTCCTTCTTCCCTGGCTTTAGCCAACCCGAGAAGACACACACACACACAGCTGTTTCCGTTGGGGTGATCCCACAACACGTGCTCGAATTCCTCGCTGGACCGAGAGTTTTTCGAAGCCAAACTATTCCCTGTGCAGACAGGAGGTCGACTAAAATAAGTACTTTTAAATTCCCTCTGATCAAAAGACTGAGAGACGCCATATCTCCCAGTGATCGAAGAGGACCCCGCTTTGTCTGGCCAACAAAGCGACTGTGGACCCGGAGGAAGAAACGAAGCAGCTTCTTCCCATCCCGGTCCCGCTGCAGCCTGCGGATAACTACGCTCGTCAAGACGCATCCAGAAAGCCGCAACACTCGGGAGCGCTCCGGACCAGCCCCGAGGCATCTCAAAGTAACGGACTCTCCCCTTTTATTTCTGTCTCACCAACAGGGTGTTTAGAAGTGCCTGGGCAGGCGTAGAACTTTGTAGGTGTTGGTTAATGCTTTTATTCCACGACGAAGTTGGAATTATTTTGCTGAACATTTTCTTTGTCTGTGCATGTATTTTACAATTGATTTTGCTGTGTTGATTTGTGATTCATCAATAACCCCGCCGTGGGTTACCGCCTTATTTCTTTGCATCTTTTCCCTGCTCCCCCCCCCTCTCTCTTTTCGCTTCTCCTTATCAGTTTAATCTCTTTGTCCGAGCAAGTCGCAGGCTTTGCTTTAAACTCCCAGTTAGCTACGCCCCTCGAAGCGAGGCATTACCCCATCAGCGTAAGCGTGGTTACGTCATTAGGACCTCCCCTCATACGTCATCGTAGCAGCCATCTTGGGAGGGTCACGTGTATCTGAACTGTAGGTAGCTTAGCTGAATTAGCTTTCGTAAGATATCAAAGCGTCCAGTGAGATTCCCGAAGCTGTTCTGTCTATCAATGCTGATACGTGAAATGCCGGTGTTTCGAGGGCGGTGTTAAACAACTTTGAGTTAAGTTAAGATCTGCTAACCGCTCATTTTAATCCATTGTTTATTTTGTTTTATTCTTTATTTCCACATATATATTTTGCATGTTTTAGTTTAGTAATGAGTAAGAATTCCAAAGTTGTTTGAATCAGAGAATTACTGTAACAGGGAATTGCTTTTGGTTCAATAAAACCAACCACTGCGGAATAGACATTGTTTTGTGTTCAGTCCAATTCACAGTTGCCTGGGTATTCAGAAATCAGAGCTAACCTCCTTTGGAGTTAACATCTGACATTAATACAGAGACAATATCATTGGATGGTGATAAGGAATAAGGATTTAAACTCTAATTGCAGTTACATTGGGGTTCTCACAGCCTGCTGGATAAACCTGGTCGGTGAACAGTCCGACCTGATCATTTATTCCAGCATGAATGAGTTCATAACAGCAAGTTAACTAATGCATTAGTGGTATAAATACTTATAAGCTTATAGCTAACATCACCACCATTTGAACTATATTTGTTATAGCGAAATTTTGAGTTGAATGATTTATTATTTAAATTATAATACCAAATTATAATTAATAACAATAATAAGCATATTCAACCAGCTTATGGCATAGCATAAATTGGCTTTTCCCGGTGTGGGCTGGAGTCTACTTATTGGCGTTCCTTTAGACTAAATCGAATAACCAGCAACTTATGAATTTAATGAACACAATCTATATCCCAGCATTTCGACTGCTCACCTTGCCAAAAGGGCTATTCAGTCATAATTGATTAAGGAGGTATCATTACTAAATATATACGTGTTTGTGGTGGTTTGAGGTTGTTAACCTGAGGTTTGAATATTGATTTCTGGACTGGAAGTCAGCTAGATTGAAATACACAGCAGCCAGCGTCTGCTACTTGTCAATCAGAGTCTGTGTCGTGTTCTGCTTTGAAAAGAGAGACCCTGCCTCCATCTGGTGGCCAGGATAGGTAGTTGCAGTCACGGTTTTAAAGACAGCTTAGATCGCTCAGTGTCCCGGAGGGACAGTTTTGAAAGTCAGTTTCTTTAAACTTACCTTACGGTTACGCCCCTTTGTCTTTTTAATTTAATTTTATTCATTTTTTTTTTCTCTTTCCTCCCTTATCCCCCTTCTGCTCATCATAAGTGGTCAAAATTGAGCTGTGATTTTGAAACTAAGGTTGCAATTTAGCGGTTTTTAACTGTCATTCTTTGCCACCTCTGAAGCTCCAAGACACTGCTATTTTCCACACATGTGTAGAGCACCTGTTCTGAAATAACTTGCATCACAAACAAAGCCACAGCTTTATCATTTAATTACTGGCCGAAAGGTTAGTGGTCCATGTCACTCAAAGTTAATATTCTCAAAGTTAAACAAGCATATTAACCGTTCCTAAAACTAAGGAGTTGTAAGTCGCAGGGTTGATTCTCCCCTGCGCAGCCTAATTAAACGCACGTATTTGAATCCACTTACTGCAGGTAAAGTGAGTCATAGTGCGTGGTTGCTGTTAACAGTTAAAGTGAAGCCACTTAACAGTTGTTGTTAGCAGTTGTTGTTTAGCGCCGAGCTAAATTAAAGTGTATGCGTTGTTGCTTAGTGCTAAGCTAAAATACAGCGTTGTTATTTGTTGTCTGTCGTTTAGCGCTGAGCTAAACTACAGTGTTACTTGTTGTGTTGTTATCCATAGCTGACACAGAATGGATAGTGAAGATTCCTCAGTGTTTAGGTCTGAAGGAGCTGAAGGTCCAAACCATTCCATTGGAATGGAGGCCCAGGATGTCATTAGCTCACTGCTTAAAATGACACCGGACGAACAAACCCGTCTGAATCAGTTTAGCATAGAAGACTGTGAGAGGAGAATTCAGGAATTGGTGGAGGAGGTCCAGAGCAAACCTAAACATAGATTGGTAGCAGATGTTTTGGGTGAATTAACTGCGTTATACCACCGAAGGTTAACGCTAGAGACCAATCTGCGTAACAGAGAGGTTGAGAGGCGTGCTTTAGCTGAGGAAAGAATCAGGGAGCTAGAACAGAGAAGTGTTCAGGGCAGCTGTCATCCCACAGAGGAGCGAGAGGAGGATCGCATTAGCTTGCAGACAGAAGGATCTGAGTGTGAGAACTCCAAAGGAAAACATGGAGATCACACCTGGAGGACATTGGATGAACTGGGCCCTCAGACACCTTCTGAGCGAAGGGTAAGCGAAGGTCAGGACAGATATAGCAGTGTGATACGGAAAGAAATGCCTAAACAACTTACGGTGGCAATCAGGACTGATCCACATGATGTAAATCATGGGAAAACACCTGCTTCCCACCTGACCCCTGACACGGCCCGCTATGATCTTTTCCCCCCACCAGGGCGACGAGAGCACCGTTCCTGGGACACAGGGGAACCCCACTCCTCTGAACTGCGTCCACAGACAAGAGTTCACGACAGGGAGGGTCCCCCTGCGTCCCACGAACGGCCGCCGATGCCAGGTAGGTGGTCAGAACTGGAGCCTCCCTCCCACCGTGGTTACCACAGGCAAGAGTCGTCAGGAGAGGACTCAGATGGACCAGCTCCGATCCCTGAACAGGGACTGCGGATGCGTCAACTTGAGTCCCTGGCCCGAGACATAGAGCGTTTTGATCCTAGCAATACAGAATCCACCATTGATGACTATCTCAGAGAGGTAGAGCGCTGTCTGCTAGACTTATATAGCCCCTCAGCTCGAGAAAAGTTGAAGCTTATCTGGAAAACCACGTCCAGAAGTGTCCATGTTTTCATAGAAAGCCTCCCCCCAGCTACACGTGACCGTTACTCAGCTCTTTGTCAGGCTTTAAGAGAAGAATATTCTGTGTTTACAGACCCAGCTTCTGCAACTCTTGGAGCTTTTGCAATTCAGCAAAAGAGAACTGAAGCACCAAAAGCGTACTACCGTCGCTTGCGGGCTGCTTACTTTCAGGGACGAAATGCTCCCGGCTTGGAGGAAGACCACACTTTCAAATCTTTGTTCCTCCATAATCTTCATGAAAGCGTGCGTTATGAGGTTACCATGCATTGTAGAACCAAGAAACTTACCATGCAGGAAATCAGGAAATATGCGCAGGTGGCATGGGAAACACGTGTCCGGCCCAACAAAGGAGCCGATAGTGATAAAAAGGTTCTGCAGATTCAAGCCGAACCAGAAAAGAGTTTAGGTCTGGAGGGACATGAGATGCCTCCCTTCAAACCTAAAACTAGATTTGGTCCTAAGAAGCAACATGGTTTTGAGCCGCAGCAGAAGAAAGCTTCCCAGGATAGGAGAGGTCAGCATGGCAGCATGGAAGGTGAGAGGTTTCAAAAATGGCACAGGCCGGATCCAGCCCGAGACGGTAAGCAAACTGACTGGCCAGAAAGGTCGAAAAGCACACATGACAACAAAGGCTGGAACCTGCGCATGGAGGAGTCAATGAGAAAGGAGATAGAGGAGACTTTTCGCAGGTTGCTAGCCGAAACAGTGCGTCAGATCGCGCCGCAGCCGTCCCAGCCATCATCCAATCCTGTCGACCCTCCAGGTAAGCCAGGCCCAAAACCCCAGCCAGCATGACTAGGCGTGGAACAGGCTTCCCCTTCTAACAGAGTTTATCTGATTAAGGGGGGGGACCAACCGAAAAATCACCAACAACCTTCTAAGATCCCATCAGCAGGTGATCAGAAAGCCCCTTTTCTAAGGTTTCTAGGTGAGCTAAACCATCATGAAAATGCACACCGCTTATACTGCTCGACAGTTATCGGAGGATGTGTAACTGCAAATGCTCTTTTAGACACGGGTTCCGAGATCAGTCTAATGTGCTCAGATTTGTTTGATGAGGTGACCAGAGCTATGGTGTCTCTTGGGAAACCGTTCCAGGTGGAGACCTGTAACGTGGGCATCACCAGCTACACTCAGGATCAGTCATGCATCACCAAACGGGCGTGGTTAGACATCACTTTCCGTGACATGACCCTGGTGCACCCCATCTACATATGTACTTTGGACACAGAACCTTTTCTTGTGGGTCAGGACCTGTTGAACAGGTTAGCCCCACTCATTGACTGCTATCATGGTCATCTTTGGGCCCAAGTGGGGACTCCCAAGCCCCTCACTTCTGGAAGTGGACTGTCCGTCCCCATCAACCAGGTGACATGCTCCGAGGAGCCCAAAGAACTTTTAGCACCATTTCTGCCTTCAACAGAGCCGATTTCCAAATCCTCTGACACACCACCGCTTCTCAGCGATCAGAGAACTTCTCTCTGCAGCCACACACCTTTCCTCTGTTCACTTAAACACTCTGGAGTTGAACCCTATAACCCCAGAGTGGCTGAAGGTGTCCACCTGGAAAGCACATTCATTCCAGATGTGCTGCTGGCTCTTTGGTCAGAGAATTCTGCGATCAGCAGAGATCTGTACAGCTCTCTGTGCCGTGAAAAGCCCCATCTGGCTGAAACAAAACACAGCCACTACCTGCTCTCAGCAGACTGGCCTCGCCGGCTTCTGAAAGCAACGGGGGTGTGCATACTTTATGCACAGATTGGCACAAGACAGGACTCTCCAGACACCATGTTTACTTTTCCTTCCAGCATGATCCAAATCAGGCGACATGAAGCTCGGCCTGCTGGATCTATTTGTGGTGCAACGCTTGAAGCTGAAGGAAATCTGTTGGTGTATGCGACAGCAACCGACCCAACAGAACCAGCACCAAATCAACCAGAGAACCGGGACTCACCCACTGAGCCCTGCCCTGGCTTTGAAACAGAAATCATGCAACAGCTGGAAAAAGCTGATGCACTGACCACTGAAACGGAGGAAACAGCACTTAAGGAGCTGTTTTATGAGTTTCAGCCCATTCAGCCCAAAGATTCAAACGAACTTGGGATCACACTGACACACGTCCATGACTCACCAGTAGGAGAACACAGAAGCTGCAAAGCTAATCTGAAAACTCCCCAACAGGTGATGTCCCGGCCTTCAGCGGCCCAGGACACCCAGGAGTATGTACGAGGCTGCTTAACCTGCAGCCAGTTACAACCCACACGGCCACTAGACCGAGCCCTGCTTCAGCAAAGGGGGGTTATATTTCCGTGGTCACATTTGCAGACTGACTGGATCGGTCCAGTCCCTAAATCGTCAAGAGATAACAAATACCTTTTGACAATAACAGGCAGTTTCACAGAATGGGTCGAATGTTTGCCGGCACCGAATGACACCGCTGTCACCACAGCAGCCCTGCTGCTAAATCACGTTTTCAGCAGGTGGGGCCTTCCCCTGTCCATCGACTCGGACAGAGGAACGTCAAACATTATGACCGTGCATTTCAACATGTTGGGCGTGGAAGTTAAATTCCACATCACCTACCGCCCACAGTCATCCGGACAGGTGGAGCGAATGAACTGCACCGTGGCCAGCATGTCAAAGGAACATGCCAGCAGCCATGACAGGGACCGGGATACAAAGCTTCCCCTGGTCCTAATGCTAGTCCGCTCTACCTCACCATGCTCCACAGGGGTGACACTTTTCCAGATGATGACAGGAAGACAAAGGACACTTCCCCTGAATCTCATCTACCAGCCCGAAGACGTCAGTGTGACAACCGTCTACACTGCACACCAGTGCGTCACTGACTTAAAAGACCGTCTCCGAACGATTTTCGCGTGGCCTCGAAAGAACCTAGAAGCCAGCGTGCAAAGTCCAGAGTACACATGGGTTCAAGCGAACCAAACTAAACCGTCCTCTAAACTCTCCTCACAGGGAACGGAGCCTAACTCCGCCCCCGCCGAAGAGAACAATGCATAGCATTAAATAGGACAAGTGCATGTTCAATCAGGACACTTTAAACATGCACTAATAAAGCAAATGTCCATACATAACTTCACGTCCATAATTTCACACTCAGCCATAACACCATGCATTGCTTTGGAAACGCTCACAGAAGTGGTAAAGAATGACATGATGTATACTCAGGTTGTTAGAGATTTAATGCAGGACCTCACTTGAGAGGTTAGCTCATCCATAAATAGCCTTGCTGAAGGACGGATTCCTCCGTACCTGGTACCAGTAGATTTGGTCGAAAAGGTTCTCAAATCTGCCTCTAGTGAAACACTGCAACCACCACAAACGCACCTGGCGTACAGCCTAGGTAGTGCAATTCCAATATTTGTAAATCCTGACAACTTGGAGATAGGATTTATGCTAAACCTTCCCATCATTGAAAGAGCTAATGTGTATAGGCTTAAATCAGTATTGAATGTCGGTTTTTGGCAAGGTGAGACCCACGTACACCTACAAACTCCCTCAATATTGGCCTATCATGATGCTGACCCCAAACTTTATTTAGTCCCTAATTTGGATTTGTGTACCAAAACCAAAGACATCCACTGGGTATGCCCAAGCAACCCATTTATCAGAGATTGAAATAATAGATGTCTTCAAGGGATACAATTTCAGCATTGATGTCGGCATTGAAAGACAGCTTTTACTTGCAGGCACCCAGCTGATTAAATTCAGTCTCACTCCATCAGAGTTGAGCTCGGTCCCTCTGCTTCGCTTCCCCAGAGCTACAGAGTCGACCGACACTCACATTATGACCATTATTGTGGTTCTCCTTGTATTTGGATGGGCCATCACTACCGCGATGGCGTTTGCAGCATACAAACAGATCAAACAGTTGCAAACCAGGATTGACGCCCTCACCTTTGTCGCTCCCAGGTTCGTAGCACCAGCTCCTTGAAGGCCATAAGCTGATTAAAGTACGAACCGCTGTCTCTTTCCTTTCCCTTTTTCCCTCTCTCCTTTCTTTGGTTCAAAGTTCAAACCTGATGACCAATGAATGTATTGACAATGGTGATTGTGAAGTTTGCATTTCTTTTTTTTTTATTATTACTTTATTGTTGCCTTATTAGCCAATAGAAATGACTAGCTATAGCTTAGTCCTGCCCAGGCTAGGTCACTGACCCAGGCACAATGAATGCTTTGTTTTTCCTCCTCTTGGATGATGAACTGAACTGCATGAATCCCAATGGACTACTAGAAAGACTATTAGGTTGTTCCACTCATGCACAACGGATTTTCGTCACGCCAGAATGGACTTGGTTGTAGCTTTAAAGACTGTGACCAGCATCCCACTCTTCAAAGCTAAAGGGGGGTATGTTGTGCCAGTTCAGACGTGACAGAAAGCGGTAACGGACTACGTTACCCACGATGCAATGTGGTCAAAATGGCCACCAACTCATGTGGTCAAAATGGCCACCAACTCCCATCACGCAACACGGCAAAATGGCCGCCGATCAAGGAAACAGCATCAATTCGGGACGTAACGGACTGCGTTACCCATGATGCAATGTGGTCAAAATGGCCACCAACTCCCATCACGCAACACGGCAAAATGGCCGCCGATCAAGATAAGGTTGCTATAGTGATGGCTATAAAAGCCGATCACACACGATGAGCTTCCTTCTTCCCTGGCTTTAGCCAACCCGAGAAGACACACACACACACAGCTGTTTCCGTTGGGGTGATCCCACAACACGTGCTCGAATTCCTCGCTGGACCGAGAGTTTTTCGAAGCCAAACTATTCCCTGTGCAGACAGGAGGTCGACTAAAATAAGTACTTTTAAATTCCCTCTGATCAAAAGACTGAGAGACGCCATATCTCCCAGTGATCGAAGAGGACCCCGCTTTGTCTGGCCAACAAAGCGACTGTGGACCCGGAGGAAGAAACGAAGCAGCTTCTTCCCATCCCGGTCCCGCTGCAGCCTGCGGATAACTACGCTCGTCAAGACGCATCCAGAAAGCCGCAACACTCGGGAGCGCTCCGGACCAGCCCCGAGGCATCTCAAAGTAACGGACTCTCCCCTTTTATTTCTGTCTCACCAACAGGGTGTTTAGAAGTGCCTGGGCAGGCGTAGAACTTTGTAGGTGTTGGTTAATGCTTTTATTCCACGACGAAGTTGGAATTATTTTGCTGAACATTTTCTTTGTCTGTGCATGTATTTTACAATTGATTTTGCTGTGTTGATTTGTGATTCATCAATAACCCCGCCGTGGGTTACCGCCTTATTTCTTTGCATCTTTTCCCTGCTCCCCCCCCCTCTCTCTTTTCGCTTCTCCTTATCAGTTTAATCTCTTTGTCCGAGCAAGTCGCAGGCTTTGCTTTAAACTCCCAGTTAGCTACGCCCCTCGAAGCGAGGCATTACCCCATCAGCGTAAGCGTGGTTACGTCATTAGGACCTCCCCTCATACGTCATCGTAGCAGCCATCTTGGGAGGGTCACGTGTATCTGAACTGTAGGTAGCTTAGCTGAATTAGCTTTCGTAAGATATCAAAGCGTCCAGTGAGATTCCCGAAGCTGTTCTGTCTATCAATGCTGATACGTGAAATGCCGGTGTTTCGAGGGCGGTGTTAAACAACTTTGAGTTAAGTTAAGATCTGCTAACCGCTCATTTTAATCCATTGTTTATTTTGTTTTATTCTTTATTTCCACATATATATTTTGCATGTTTTAGTTTAGTAATGAGTAAGAATTCCAAAGTTGTTTGAATCAGAGAATTACTGTAACAGGGAATTGCTTTTGGTTCAATAAAACCAACCACTGCGGAATAGACATTGTTTTGTGTTCAGTCCAATTCACAGTTGCCTGGGTATTCAGAAATCAGAGCTAACCTCCTTTGGAGTTAACATCTGACATTAATACAGAGACAATATCATTGGATGGTGATAAGGAATAAGGATTTAAACTCTAATTGCAGTTACATTGGGGTTCTCACAGCCTGCTGGATAAACCTGGTCGGTGAACAGTCCGACCTGATCATTTATTCCAGCATGAATGAGTTCATAACAGCAAGTTAACTAATGCATTAGTGGTATAAATACTTATAAGCTTATAGCTAACATCACCACCATTTGAACTATATTTGTTATAGCGAAATTTTGAGTTGAATGATTTATTATTTAAATTATAATACCAAATTATAATTAATAACAATAATAAGCATATTCAACCAGCTTATGGCATAGCAAGCTATACCAGATCCATGCAGGGGTGACCATGCATAATTCTTTGATTTTCAGTAGGATGAGCATGTGTTTGTAAAGTTTATGACGGATATTTTAGCAAATAGTCACAACATAAACATGTACTGTGTGTTTGGTATGATTAGGTTGATACAGAGGTATGAATAAATCTCCAAAATCTGACTCCTTTCTCCCCTTGGTCCACTTTTTTTTTTTTTGTATATATTGAATGTATCTTTCTTTATAAGACGCCAGCTTGTGTGATCTTTTTTTTTTCTTCAATCTTACAGCAGCAGGGGGAGAGCTTGTCCCATGGTTGCCCCAGTCTCTGTTCTTTCAGAGTCTCACATGACATGAAACTTTGATGGCATTGCTGTGGAGGAATGATTTAAGGCCCCCAGAATGGGACCCAAGTCTCAGGCTTAAACGGTACAGAACTAGCTGGAAATGGGCCACGGTGACAACCTACACTTTGCTTCGGAGGGAGGCTTCCGTCTCTTAAGTTGGAGTGGAGTGAGTGTGTGTGTGAAGGTGCTGGAGAGCAGTTTTGTTTTTTATTATTATTAGCTGGGAGTATAGAAATATTTTTGAGTTTTCATGGGTATTTTGTCCCAATGTGTGAGAATTTGATCAGTGCAGTTATTGGAAATAGCTTTATTTCCCTAAGCAATAGACTGCCACAGTTTGCTGCCTACTTGTTTGTAGCTTTTGAATGGGTTCATCTGACAAGTGAGAGGAGAGAGAGTAGTGACTCTTGGTTGTCATGTTTTGGGTTTCTATTGTGTTTGTGCTTTCATAATTTTCCTGTCATATCATGTTCCATAGGTCTTGCCAGATCCTGTTCATTTCTGTATTCTTAATCGTCTTGAATGTGTTGTGTTGATATTATTTAATTCAGTTTCTTAGTTATTCTTGTGTTCTGTTTGTTGTACATTTAGAGTTATTCTGTTAAGGTTTTCTCCTCGGTTTGATTGTTTTCAGTTTATTCCAGTTTGTGTTAAGTAGTCTCTCTCCCTCAGTCTCACTGCCTTCCCTCTCCCACAGCTGCTCCACATTCTCCCAGTATTTAAAGTCACTGGCGGTATTTTTTTCATTGCTGGTTTCTCCCGTTATTCCTGTTCCATCGCAGCCTTCGTTCCTAGACCTGTTTGTCCTATGATTCTTTGGTAACTTCTCTTTTATGCATGAAATTCTTTGGTTTCTGCACTTAAGTCCTTACAGCTTGTAAAAACATTTCTGTTCATGTTTACATAAAGAGAATAAAATATAAGATAAACTTCAAAGGACTGTAAACTAAAATCAGTTACATGTTTTCATAAATTACTTGAACATTTCACTAACCTTTTTCTGTAATAATAGTTTGTTGGCATTGATGGTAAAAGTTTGGTGACCAGAAAAATTATTTAGTGTGTGATAATAAAGCCGATATACAAATATATTTATTGTGTTATTACAAAATAATGATTCAATGAGTGTGTTTGACCTGACACCTCCACATTACATATTGCAATACTCTTCACTTATAAGTTCTTGTTAGATTTGGGTCATATTGAGTTGTCTTCACTTAAGTAATATTGTAATTATTTTTCTTTATATTCATTTAAAATGTGCATGTTTTCTTCATTCGTGCATTAATTTCATTATTGTTTTAGTACTATTTATATTTCTTCAAAACAAGTAAACTAATTAAAAAACACTTCTGCGTCTATTTGTGAGAATGGTGCTATGTAAATAATAAGGATTACTTAATTACTTACCATTATTGTTTAAAATTTGGTTCATTGATGAACACGAGGCACAAATGACAGGGTCTATCTGCATTGAGTTTGCATATTGTCTCTGTGTATGTGTGGCTTTTCACCAGGTACTCCTCTTTAACACTCCTATTCTAAAACATGACTAATTGGTCAATTAATCTGAATTCACCTTAGATAAGAGTGTGTGCATGCATGGTTGTCTATCTTGTGTGTTTCTATGTTGCCCTGTGATGTGCTGGTAACCTGTCCAGGTTTTATCCAGTGACCACTGGAGTCAGGCACCATGAAAATACAATGAAAAACAGTACCGTAATGCAAAAAAATATGTATAACTGAAGATACTCAGATAAAGGTGAGGTGACTAAGACTTGTTTAAAAAGGTTATTGTAGAGAAATTATTATTTTTCATACATGTTTTTCCTGGCACGGGGAACTTTGTAGAGCCTTCAGAGGGATGAAAGTTGAAAGAAGCTGTGAAAGGAAAGTGGATGGTCCACCATGATCATGGTGGCATTGCTGACCACGGAGCACAGTACAGCACAGACAGTGAGCTTTGAACTGAACCAATGACTTTCTGGTCTGTTGATGATTGGGGGAAAGTTTTGATATGTGTTTAATTGTAAAGAAACCACATCAGTAAGAGATTACTCTATGTTCATTGTGTAAAATCTAATGGAAGAGGTTAAAATCACATTTTTGACTCATTCACTGCAGGAACTGTACCGTGACCTTGCCTGCAAGATGAATTCTTGCAGTATTTGCACTTTCACAAACACATGGGAATCTTCAAATAATGTGCAGAATGGAGATTGCTACACATAATCAATCTGGCTGGTCAGGTCAACTGTACCCAGTACATTTAAAAATCTTAGCTTTCTTAAACAGTTTTTGGTTAATCGCCTAATTGACAGGTTTAAAGAGTAGGTCAGTTAAAGTTTCTCCTCTTTGCTAATTCAATACTTTCCATTATACTCACATATCACATGTAAATGTTTAAATATATGCATCCTGTTCAGAAGCCTCTAAAGCTGATCATGCGCTTCATATTTACTGCAACAGTGACATTACAGAAGATCTTTCCTCCCTA
Organism: Fundulus heteroclitus; assembly: GCF_011125445.2. Lineage (NCBI taxonomy): Eukaryota > Metazoa > Chordata > Actinopteri > Cyprinodontiformes > Fundulidae > Fundulus > Fundulus heteroclitus. The sequence continues at coordinate 26,228,469 of NC_046362.1, read as the reverse complement.
CAGTGTAAATTGAATATAAAATTTGACCTCACCTGTCAGCGGATCATCATCTTCCTGACTGACCTGAAGCAGCAGATGACGCTGGGGAGCATCTTCTCCCGCACAAAAACCACCGACAGCGGCAAACCCCCACTGGTGTGCTCTCTCCATACTCCTCCTCCATCTGTACAAAAATGACTGCACCTCTGCAGACCAGTCTGTGAAATGCACGTGTTTCAAAGATGGGTTCGTGGATGACGCCACTGTCATTGGTCTGATCCAGGACAAGAGTTTCTGCATTCAGGCAGGAGGTGGATCAGCTGGTCCACTGGTGCGGTCTGAACCACCCAGAGCTTAGCCTTCTCACCACAGAGGAGATGACAGTGGACTTCTGGAGGATAATCCCTCACACTACTTCCCTTCACCATCCTCAACAAAACTCAGTTCCAGTTCCAAGGAACCACCCTTTCTCTGGACCTGAGCGAGTCCTCAACCATATAGACACTGTTCAGAAGAAGGCCCTGCAGAGACAATGCTGACTGTGGCAGCTTAAGAACTACAGCCTACCACAGGTAGGCTACTGGTCATCTTCTACGCTGCCATTATTCGGTCTGTATATTATATATTTGTAAAATCTAGTAGTAGCGGCTCTACTACCTCAGTATGAGTGCTTGTGGGTAGAAATACACAAGCAAGGTTGGTGTGCATCAAGTAAATTTTTTGGCGGAGCATAATTCACTCATCCTTTGAGTACTACAAAAGCTAATTGTATCATCTAACTTACCCAGAAAATGGTTTTGGTTACCTAAAAGATTGCTCAATAGCTTGCTGTACAGTAGATTTAACAACCCCATTCCTTTTTTATATAAGAAAATAACTGGCGTTGCTGCTTGTGTGCGTCTCATTTTCACTGACACATGCTTAACCTGCAACACGTACTCGTACATTCTGAAATTTGCGCACAGCCTCTCACCTAAACACGTTGAGCTGGATCGCCAGCAGCAACAATTACTTGTTTTTTCCTGAAGTGAGAGAAATGCAGTGTTCTCTGTTTTTCCGCAACTGAAATGTTTGCTTGCATTACATTTTGATGTATGCATGCGTGTAAGAGAGATGTAGAAGCAAAGAGAGAAAAATGTTGAAAGTTCAGGTCTGGAGCAGTGGAAAAGTGTTTCAGTGACAGCCCAAAGAGGGAAAAAGACTTGGTGGAGAAGTGAGCGCTCTAGCTGCAGAGGTGAATGGAGGGAACAGCGGGATTGTCTCGCCAACATCGAGCACGAAGGCCGCATGGAAACTTTCCCCCTCTAACGCTCAGGCAGTCAGAGGAGAAGTTGTTGGTATTGAATATCCGAGAGAGGGAAAAAATGGAAGCAGTAAATTGAAGTTCCAGACGTGAAGACGAGGAAGTTCGTCAGCCGAAGCAAATAGTTTTGTAAGGGACAAGTTGTGCTGTAACCAGAAGAAAACATTTGAGGATGATTGTATGAATTTTCTTGATATGTTTTGAGCTGGCCGAAAATCTAGGGCGGGAGATAGGATTATGTTGAAATCACAAAAACATGATAAAAAGCAGAGAGCAATGAAACAGTGGCCTCTTAGAACATACAATAGATTTAAACTATGGATGTAATTCACGACAGCCAGAGAAGAGGCAGATCTGTATTCAGGTAGCATTTTAATTTTTGGGTAGTGTTCAGGTAAAGCAGATGTTTTAGAGATGTAAGATGTCATTTAGTTTAACATCTTATTTCCAAAAGGTTTTATGACATCTTTAAGTTGAATTGCACGCTATTCTGACAACCGTAAATGTGTTCTTTAGGATCATCAGCATGCGCCGTTCTGATTGATATTTGAGTGTCTTTCAAATTGCCTTAAAGGAGCATACCGTGAGAGTCTGCCCCCTCTGGCGACAAATTGAAATGACACCAGTGCTGTGTACATGCCTGGGAAAAGAGAAAAAGCATCCGCCGCTGCGACTGCACAGGTCTTTTCTTTAGAGGCATAATGTCTTCTGAGGTAAGAAATCCTGAAGTTAGCCTGTGTTCTCTAGCTAATGCATTGATTACGTCGGAGACTCAACAAAGTCATCAGGTGAATGAGAGCAGGCACTGCAATACAAACACACTCAGAGGATTCCTGCTCAAACCATTGTCTCTTAAACTGAATAATCCAGCCTATAGAGGCAACTGTAGTAAATAGAGAGATAGCTCATTTTATACACTGGGCCAATGTAAGGGCATCTATGGGAAAGAAATAAAGTAATAATATAGCACAAATGTTGTTTATCGGGTCAGAAATAACGTCTAAAATAAGACAGGAGAATAGTGACATCAGAAATCTATGAACTAGAAATATTTTACAGAACTACAAAATGTGCAAAGTTCTACAACTTTGCACATTTTATAAATAATGAGATGGTAGTTCAATCCATAAATAAAAATTATACCTTCACTGTTAATAAAACACAAAAATCTAGCAATATTGTTATGCTTGCCTTAAAACATTCATTGAAATTAAACCAGAGCAGATTTTTTTTCCATAAATGTATGTTGATGTTTAACTTTAAGTGTTTAACTAGGTAAATGTGACCATGACAATGTAACATTTACAATTCCAGCTCTTAGTAAAATTCAATACTGTGAGATAATTAACCTTATACTATGTACCTGTTTTTAAAAAGGTATAAACTTAGTACTCATCTTAGCATGTTACATCAACATAAAACACATACATTGCAACCATACAAAATGCATAATTTAAGTTCCTAATTTATGTTTTATTGGGTAAATGTTAGCATGCTAACTTTAACATAAGCAGGTGTAGCACTTTCTAACTGTATTTTATAAATACTGAAAAGGGTATTTGGCCCATAAATAAAAAAAAAATATGTTGATGCCATAGCAAAACACCAACTTATGTGGCAATACTATAAACAATTCTGAGTTTTTCTTTTTTTAAATGAGAGAATATGCAAAAAAATATTTTGCACTAACATATGTATCTTATGGTTACTGTTGTCATTAAGCTAACGCCAAGACATTTATTGTTAAGTAGCTTGTGACTTGCTGTATCTTAAATGTCTGGTAGTCCACTTTGACCCACAAAACATGAACCATTAGCCTGTTCGCACCACCGTTAATTAAACTTGGGCCTCCTTGCCATCAAGGGGTGGTTAAATGGGTGGTCAGAGAGGTAGTGGCTAATTCAAGTCAGATTCTTCCCTTTTTTTCACGCCCTGTGTTCATACTGTCAAAGCAAACGGCTGCTTGCCACGCAGCTATACTCCCGCTATTAATAGCAGTGAGGGTCATGGGCAACTTGGACGGCGTGTAAATTTAGACCTCTCCCCCTGGATGTTCCGTTAAAGTCATAAGCTCGACCTCTGACCCAGGAGCACGGCTGCCAAGGGGTCTTTTGTTGAACTTGAAGTTTAGAAGAATGCGAAACGAGCGTTTACACACTTGCAAAGGTTTATTCATGTGCAGACCTTGTGCATGTGCAAGACGCAATTTATCACATTTAAGTCACTGTTTGTGGCAAAAAAGTGGTTTAAATAAGACATTAAAGGTGAACCGTTACCACAATGATTCTTTGCGATCCAGTCATCATCATACGACAAAAGGACGCTCCTGTGGTTATGTTCTCCGTCTCTCATAATGACAGAATTCAGCGAAAATAAAACCACCTTTTTTTCTTATCAAGAAACAAATCGTTCTTTTTTTATTTTGCCACAAAATGTGACGGATTTCTTTTACTTTTTAGAAATTACCACCAGACCGAGGAGGTTGTATAGATAGATAGATACTTTGGAAGTGCTTGCATGGATTTCCACAGCCTTATCCAGTGTCTCGGCTTCTGCCAGAGTTATGTGATGGATCGGGGGGTTGAAATGCATAAACAGGGACAGGGGCAACTGATCTTCAAGGTATGTCTGCCGACACTCTCAAGTTATCTAGTGCACAGTACCACTGAAGACCTCAATCTGAAAACATAACAACATTGTTCATATTACGCCTCCTTTCCACTTACTTTTTAAAAACGAAAGAGAGGTTACATGCTTGTAGAGTCATTAAAATATTACATCAAAGATAGTGATGAAACGAATATAACATAATGTAATAAATAATGAAATGATTAATTAGATTGAATTAGATTACATGAGCATAGCTCAGTTTTGGTTTCAGAAAGTTAATGCTAAGTGTACATATATTCATAAATGTTGTGCATTCATGTATGGATTTTGACGCATCGTTATGAGCCTGATTCACTTCCTTAACTTTATAATTTCAGAAATAATAGAGATGGAATATCTAAATGCAAGTACAAGTAAAATCTCCCGCTACCCTTGAGACTCTCATATACATAGTTTTTCAATTCAGTTTCAATTCAGTGTATTTATACAGAGTCAATTTTCGAGGGAGAGGTGGCCTGGTAGTTAGGGAGCAGGGCACTTGCATCCTGAAGAGGCTGTAAAGTTCCTGGTTCGACTCCCACAGACTGCCGCTCTGGCTCCCTGAGTCGCTGTGCGACTGCTACAGGTGCCGCTGCACAGTGGCAGCCAGTCAGGTCTGTGTGCAGATTTGTGTGGAGGTTTGTGGTGCGTCTCTCTCGCTCTCTTTCTGCAGGGTGCGTCTGGTAGGCTACAGTCACATGCGTTCCTACTCTGCTGCAATTAAGAGGAGCATAAAAGGAAGCAGGAGTGAAAGGGAAGGTGTCAGACTACTTGCTCACACTGACTAGATCTGTGTTAGTGATAGCCTTGCTTTGCAACTTTGCCTGTATCCTGTGACTCATCTGTGGTTTTCCCTTGCAGATATCTATATCTATAGTGCTGGATCTTTACTCAGCTATGTTCCTGTGTTCCTGAGAGAAACCGAGTAAGCCTGCCTAGCCGTGTGTCCGTGAGCGTCTCCAGACCAATTGTTTGTCCACGCTCCTGCACTGACAAAGACTCATCCTGTCACTCCACTGAGCCATCGCCTCATGGTCAACTGTTAAAAAGTTTTCTGTTTAAGGAAATCCAGCCAACTGCGTTCAGTCTTTGACTCAGCAGTAATCTTTCATCTTGAATGTAGCAACAGTCGTTGGCTGATTGCACCAAGTTGTTATCCTTGCAGCAATTTCTCTTACTGGGCATGCAAGTTGCAACAATTGAATGACAAAACATTTGATTTTAGCAGCAAAAGCCTTCCAGCAGGAACTGATTCCAAGTTGCCAACCATTAAACAGTTATTTATTTATGTTGATTTACAGTAAAGGCTCGTATTGCTTTTACTCTTGTAGTGTAGTACAAGCTATTTTTTTTCTCCTAAACTGCATCAGAAAAACTTCCATAACACATAATGCAACCCTGATTACTCCTTTTGGATGACATGTGTTGCTTAGTTCTTCAACAAGATGACATTTTGCATGTCAGACAAAGATACTGTGAAAAATTTATCAATTAACTATGACCTTCTGGAGCTTCAGCACACAGACGACAAGTGATTAAATTCAATTTGTGAAACTGAACAAAAGCGTAAAAGCAAACTATACAAATCCTGTCCTAAATTCCAGTTTCATTTTTCTTGCATGGTTTCACCCTGCAGATTGCCTAGATTTCACATTTAGAATAAAAAAAATATATATATATAAGACAAATAATAAATAAATACATTTGCACAGAAATGACCATTTGTATTACTTTTGCAATCATGGAAAAGAAAACTGACTTTACAATTGTCCAGCAAAGTTATTATTATTATTATTATTATTATTATTATTATTATTAGAAGTAGTAGTGGTATGTCAAGGTCCTTCAAAGTCACTCAAGGTCACTGTAAACAAAGATACAAGAACAGTAAAAGTGATAAAAGATAAAAGCACTGGAAGAACAATAAACAAAATCAAAAACAATTATTGATTTAATGAATAATGAGATTAGACAGAATAGGCAAGTTTAAAGAATTGAGTTTTGAGGTGAGATTGAAATGAGGACAGAGAATCAGAGTCACGATTGTGTTGTGGGAGAGAGTTCCAGCAATATCCACAATGAGGGTATGCCACAAAGGCTATTGCAGAAGAATTTGGCATTTTGCAGAGCCCTGGATGCAAATAATTGAAAAGGAAGTTAAGTGGAAGGAAAATGAGTGTTTTTCCAACCCAAAAATAAAGGATTCTTGCCTTCACCACTCCGCTGCCTCTCCTCAAGCGGGGTTGCCCTAGGGCCGCTGCTGTGCAGATTAGGTGTCAAAAGAGCCTCTTCATCTCAACTTTGAGCAGAAATTATCGATTTCAGAAATGATAGGGTTAATCAGAAGTGATCATTGAAGTTTAGTTATATCTATTTATGTCCTTATGTGTTGAGATATGCATGTGTTGCATCTAATTTCCCCAGTGTGTTCTTGTTGTGTTTATTTAGCTCTGTAACATTAATTTTCCCTAGGTTCCTCAGTTCATGTTCCCACTCACCTGCCATTCGTTTTCATAACCCTATCCCTCCACATGTATAATTTTTGATACAATTATTTCTGTGACCTCTGCCTCTTGAGCAAAGTCAGTATTTTTCTGAACATACAATTTACAACATACAAATGAATATATTTTACACAACCTGTATAAAAATGCAGAAAACATGAGATAAACATATTTTTTGGTCTAACGTATCAATTACCATAAAAACAAAGTTTGAAAGCCTAACGTTGACTTTTTTTCAAAGCAACCCAAAAAAAAATTAAAATGTGAAGTTACCTCACAATTGCCTGTCTCAGGCTTTAAAGGGTTAATTCTACTGAAGTTCTGACTCCAAGTGCACTCTATATCTTCTATGCCTTCCCTCTTAAATAGGCGTTCCTTCACAAACCACACAGTGCTGTTGTTTTCCCTGTTGGTCACGTACCCTTTTCCTTCCAGCAAACCTTCCATTAATATGCTCTGAAAATGCTCTGACAATTAGCTTCTTTAGCAATTAATTTTTGTGGCTTACCCTCCTTAACGGAAGGTGTGAATTGCCTCTTTCACAAGACAGTTTGTCAGAACTTGCAAAGAAAAACTGTTCTCTGCTTCCTTTGATCACCCATGAATAAAAAATCAAGCCAGCAATACCCCCAACACGTAAGCTTGCAAAAAATCAACCCAGCAGTGATGATCCAAAGGAGGCACGGAGTGGAGTTCTAGCAGGTCAATACAGAACGATACAGATGGAGAAATCTCCTAAACGTTTATAGATATCAGAAATGTGTAACAGTTTTTCAGTGTTTTTTACGCATAACTACTTCTACATAGTTATTTCAGGACCCCAGGGGACTGTGAAATACATCGTCTTTATCTTTACGCTGTCTTGACTGTTCATTCTTTCCAGAAGCAGTTGAAGTCCCACATGTTCCGACTGGCTTTAAACTAGTTTGTAACTACTTTTATGCTAAGATGTTGCTTTATGCTGTTTTACTGTTTCATCTTTTTATTTTGCGTTGTTTTATGGGGGGTTTTATGGTGAAGCAGTTTGTGGTTCTTATCCTGTGAAAGGTGCTATATAAATACAGTTGAAGACAAGAGACAATGCACATCAAACACACACCCCACAAAGGAGATCTGTGTTCTCACCTCAAATCCTCCTGCAAGCGTGCAGCACAAGCTGTTGGCTGCAGGGCTGGTTTACCCTTTCACAGATGAGCTGAGGCAGGGCTATGACTACCTCTTGGCAATGCATGCAGGGGCGTAACAGAGGCAGGTTAATTTAAACGGCCCTCGTACCAACGGTCTTTTCAGGAGACAAAGGCAAATAGGAAAAAGACACTGAGATCCTGTGTTGAAGTGTTTTATAAACAGGTGTACTGACTCCATCTGCTGTTCACAACCTGTGAATCTCCACCAGACTCTGGAATGGGATTTGTTTCATACTCTTCTATCTGGTATGGTTAATCATTTTGCATATGCACCTCTTCGTGACACATTTTCCTTCCATGAATACATGTATGTATATATATATATATATATATATATATATATATATATATATATATATATATATATAATTCTATTTCATACGAACTTTTTAACCTTCATCTTTTTGCTTTATCATCTTTTGAATAATGAGAAAAAAAACACTGTAACCCTTGTTCATTACCTGCTTGTTTGTCTTTTATGTGTACTCTTAGCTGGAGTGGCCAAAAAAGAAATTTCACCACTGTTACACGCGGTGATAATAAAGAATATCTATCTATCTATCTATCTATCTATCTATCTATCTATCTATCTATCTATCTATCTATCTATCTATCTATATATATATATATATATATATATATAATTAAAACTGTCAGAAAAGACTTCGAATAACCGTAGTTTGACTTTTTCCTGAAATTAATTTACATTTTGATGATATTCTAAGTCGTTGGGATATGTCTCTCACAGTTGCTTACCTTCACAGTGTCGGGTGTACAGCGGGAACTGACATACACCCTAGCAATACCACGTATAAATCGGGTCCCTCAATCAATATGCCAAATCTGAACGGTTTTTACGCACGGACAACTTGCGCATGCACCTGGGTGGACGGGGAGGAGAGAGGGGTTCCTCGTTTCTGGGCTGCGCGCGCCTTCCTCACCCGCGGTGGGCAACTCCAAAGCTCTGGCAACCCCCCATTTTCCACCCCCCATCCATTTCCCCTCTCTACGCCCGTTCCCCCGAAGAACCCGGCGTTACGTCAGAAAGTGCAAGACAGACAAGGCGTGAGGAGCTATTCGTAGACGTTGCTGCCAAACGCGGCTCGGCGCTGCTCACGAGCGCACTGCGGCCAATGCAACATACAAACACGAGCCTTTCAAAGCGGCGGCAGTATGCGGTAAGTCAATTGTTAATTCATGCTTGTTGCTTTCCTCGCTGGGATTTCTTTTTTTTTTTCTCACAGCTTTCTTCACGTGACAGGTCACAGTTGCTGGCACAATTACGCGCAACACAGTGCAGAAGAGTAAACGGGGTACAGATAAGGAGTAGACTGGTTTACGGGTTTGGAGGAGGGGAAAAAAACATGATGACATGATGATGCAACAGAGAATTTTGACACACGGATGTTTTTGCGGTTTTTAACGTTGATTCTTTGCTGATCTGAAGAAGAAGAAAAAAAAAAAAGGACACAATATGCCCCACGCTCGAAATAGGAACCCCAGTCCCATCCCGGAGGTGACATGGGACACGGGACTGAAGGAGATGAACGAGACGTGGAAAGGGGCGATAGCTTGTCTGGGGGTGGCTGTCTTCTTTGTAATGACCATCGGGATAATTTACTGGCAAGTGGTGGACCAGCCCAACAAGAACTGGATCATCAGGGGGACTTTCAGCGGACTGATCTGGGAGAGGAGAACCCATTCGCTGGTCATACAGACTCTGACGGAGGACAGGACCTATGTGGAGGTAGACGTCGGGAACGTGGGGAACCCCGACATCGAGGTTCCCTTCGTGAGGAACCTGTGCTGGCTCAATAAGACCGAGTTCTGCTACACCTGGGACTCGGTGGCGGAGGTGAAGATCTCGCTGGAGGTGAACGAGGATGCAGAGACGGAGTGCTACAGCATGGCCTGGACGCCGGTGCACTGTCATGTGGAGCTGAAGGTAGGTGGTGCGCGCTCAAGAGTCAGCCAGTACGCACGAGAACGTCTCACTGTGCGCAACACACAACAGATAACATGCAGCAAGCTTAATTATTACGCGCCTTGGATTTATTTTATCAGCTGCTGATTTAATGTACTACAAATCCAGGTAATTTTATCAGATATAACACCATATCAAGAAGCAAAGTGAAAAAAGTCATGCTTTGTGTACATTTGGGCCAATGACATCACAAGAGGCACAACAAGCTGATTGGTTTGCATTTCTGAACATTGCGACAAATATGTAACTTTCTACGGATTTTGACTTTGATTCTGGGGCATTTGAGCTTCATTTAAATTGTAAAGGTTTCAGCTATGATTAAGTGTTGGAGATTATAGAAGTGCTCCTGGAGGCCTTTTTAGGACTTGGGGAAAACCTCCATTGACCAGACCATGTTTTTTTTTTTAAATCCAATTTAGCTTGAAATATTCCCGATATGTCCATGCAATGCTCCAAAACGTATGGCAGCAGCGAAACAGATCAAAAGTAGACACTTGCAAAGAAAACAATGGGTTAAAATAAGGAAACATTAAGGAAAAATGCAAGAAAACTGCAAATGGACTTACTCAAAAGAACTGTGCGCAATACACCTTATGTCACCAGAGGTAGGTGTGTGTGTGGAAGGTATTTTTTTGTGAGCGTAGATATTATCTTTAATTAAAAAATAATAATATTTACAATCAAACAGAAAAACCAAAGGAAAAATAAACTGACACATATTGTTCTGTAACTTCCAAACTACATTTAATATGAGTTTGATTTTACACCAATTTGCTTTAAGTTTGTTTCTAACTTTAACTAGTTTAGGCAGAGGTGTAATGCTCCAGTCAAACCTACCAGCAAGCAGAGTTACAGTAAATGCCAATGAAAGGCATTTCTTAGCTGTGGTTGCCAGGAAAAAGGTTTACAATGCCACCTTGTCTGAATAGATTTTAAAGATTTGTGGCCATTTCAGTAATATTTTACAATTTATTCACAAATCTATTTTTTTTTCATTCCACATGTTGCACAAAATGTTTGCAAACTGTTACACCAATCGTTACTTTTATCACCATTTGCTTCCAAAATATGTTGCATTATGTTCATGTGATCAGGTTTTCAATTTTGAAAATTAATGAAGTTATTGCATTAGTTTATTTGGAGACAAATAAAACCAGCACCATGGCATTTGCTCGAATCAGCGAGCTCGTGAGAAAATCGGTTTTGCAGATTTGTTTGTTTTTAATACAGTCTTTCTGGAAAAGCGACTAAAAAATGCCAATCAATACTGTTTAAATATACTTTTTTTTTTTAAACTTTACATATACAGTAGTCTGCTCACTGTAACCCACCCATCCCTCCCTCCTATCTGGTAACATCGGTCATCTTGAATTTCAGAAGCACTTAATTATTTGTGACGTTTATGGAGGTTAATCCGTCTCCACTGGAACATTCCTCGCCATATAACCCCCCGCCACGTGGTGTGACTGTTCTCGGCAAATCTTTCTGTGCCCGGGTTCTCTTTGTTATCCTACTTTCTAATAAATTGCTGCCCTCTGCAGAGCCTCTCAGGTGATCGGTTGGCAAGGGAGCCCAGACTTGCTGACATGTTTCATTTCACATGGAGGCTTTCTTTAAGAAAACCTGTTTCATTCAACCCATGCGGCTTACTGTACTTTCTTAGACAGTCTCATGAACTGGCATTACACAGCCCTTTGGTTTCTTTCAAGTGAGGTTTATTCACTATAGCTTAGAATTAAGCATTTTATAACCACGTTTTTAAAAGGGTCGGTGTTTGGGAAATTATCCCATTAGAAACTAGATATAATCAAATGCTGTGTATTTAATTTAATACTGAATAGGAATCTACACTCCTCATTATCTAGACAGAATACTTTAGGGTGAAAGTGACATCTTTTTTAGTGTCCCCCATATCACACACCACCACAGATTATGTCTATACTTTAACTTCCTGTTATGCACCTTTACATATATTTGCATAACCTCAAGTAAATCTTTTTGTTTGCAATTTGTGGATGATTTGTATCTGTGCATGTTTGTATTCTGTCAGGACTGCTTCTCCATGGCCAATGTGTCCTGGTACGGTGGCGCAAGTGTCCAGGGTCAGACCTGGCCCATTAATGATCAGAACATCACAATGCAGCCCTACAGTGTCAGCGATCTGAAGGACACGCCCTCCGGATACGGCTCTCCCCTGGAACGCTACTTCCTGGGTTCATCGGGTAAGGTGCCATTGTTGGGATTTGCCAGAGACACACGAAGTCGCACGCACACATACACACACACACACAGATCTTTTCTAATGTGTAACGTGACACAGGGTCAGCTGTTTCTACACTCTTCTAACAAGGATTGTGGAAATCTGACCCTGCACCAGTGGGTCTGCAATCCCAGGGTGCGAGGGAAACCCAGCAGCCACTGTTGTGTTGTCGTGTTTTCATGCATCTCGAAACCCTTCATGTTTGTGTTTAGTCGTGTTGGAATAGAAAATAACTGTCCTCAAGGCAGCACTTACAAAACACAATGCAGATTTGGTATGTTGTCTGATCCACAAATAGAGCGTAACATAGTTCTGTCTGTGGCATTCGCTATATTAATTTTGGGATTATACCACCGAGGGAAACAAACCACCTTTAGCATCTTAAATTAACTCTTAGGGATCCAGGCGTAATTGCCTTTTGTCTCTATTAAAAGGACCCTTTTGGACGAGAGCCCCGCCGACTTGTTTAACTCCCCGGGTTATTTTTGGGGGTGTTAGATTTTTTTGCCAAGGGGCAAAGTGGGAACGCAGGAACCACCAGCGGATGTGAATGGTTAATGTGACTGACGAGGAATGTGTACAGTGCATGTGTACATGCGCTTGTGTGGTAAAGTACAGCATTAGCCTGGGGAACTTAATACTCTGAAGTTGTCCTAATCTGGTGTGTGGCCTCCGAGCAGCTTCTTAGACAAATTAAATTTCACTGCTCAAAGATTTTAGACGCTTTTCAAAAGCGTTTCACACAGCTTTCGAACTTCTTATTCAGATCGGCTTGTGACAAACTGAATGGGTCTTTCAAAAAAGTTATGTCATTTTGTGGCACATTTAAACCAATTTGCTGTATTGGAATTTGATTAGATAGACCAGCATAAGGTTGCATATAATTGTGAAGTGAAAGGAAGAGAATACATGGATTTAATGTTTGTTTGATTTTCGACAGATACAAATCTGAAAAGTGTGGTGTGCATTTGTATTCAGCCACCTATATTCTGATGCGATAAATTAAAGAAAATTGGTGAACAAGGAGCATTGTGAAGCCCAAGAAACACAGCAGACAGATCAGAGATTAAACTATAGAGATTTATGGAATCAGGCCCATAAAACAATGCAGACTCTCAAAAACATGACGGTCCCACCAAGCACATGTCTGGGCATGAATGGTTTTAATCAAAGAAGCAGCCAAGAGGCCATTGGTTGATGCTGCAGAGATCCACAGACCAGGACTTAAAATCTGCTAGCAGACAACTACTAGTTTTTAGATTTTTATTTGCATAATAAATGAAAACAATGTATAACTTTCCTTCCATACCACAATTATGCAATAACGTTGGGATAGCATATAAAATCACAACAGAATCACAGAGATTTGTTGTCGTAATGTAACAAAATGGGGCACGTGTTGAGGTGGGACTACTTTTTTAAGGCTCTGTACATCCAGCCTCATATCAACAAGGATGATGTAAATGTAATACTTTGTTAAGTGTTACATTAAGTGTTGCATTAGGACAAAATACCAATAAAAATTTAGATTAAATGAACAACTCCTTTGTTATACTTGAACTGTAATTGTATCTATATTCACACATGGCTGAAAACAAATGCAAAGAGGCCCCTGTGGTTAAATTAATCCGCCATTTCAGTGTGTTACGTAACCAGTGCAGCCTTAACAAGAAAGTCATATGACTTATTCTCCTTCTGACCTTGCAAGTCACTAGAGCATCTATTAGGACATTGTAATGTTTTGGTTCGCTGCTTTGATCAGGGAATTTAAAACGGTTGAGCCAACAAAGAGAGTACCTACATGCTGTGTACTGTACATAGACTTAAAACAGGGCACGCTGCGGTTCAGAGAAGACTGGTTTAGGCATTAAAAACGAATTAACCCTGAAGTCTTAAATGTGAAAGGATGTTTCCATCTGCAAGTAAGGTTAGCATGTTTTCACCTATAATTAGAGTTTTTCTCAAACATTCCTGCTGTAACTATATGATTACTAAAAGAAACTCAGAATTATTGTCAGGCTCTATTGCACAAGTCGCATGTATTCAAACCATGTAGTGTGTACTGTGACATCAAAAACAAGTTTTTTTTTTGCCTCAGAATTAAACTACAGAGGGTTTTTACTTAATATTAGTGAGCATTCTATATCTAGTGTCTGGTGTCTGAAATATTTTAATTATGGATATGTGTGCCTGTGTGTATGAACTAAAATCTAATCTTGTAATACTCATAACAATTACAATGTTACACAACACACTACAAAGGATTTTCTTAAATAAATGTTATGTAATGCCCTACACAATCAAGGGGATGACTGCTGACTTTACAGTTGTCCAGCAGACAGTCATAGACACCCTCAAGAAAGCGGGTAACGTATAAAAAGGTCAGACTTTTTTTTATTTTTTTTTATTATTATTTTTTATTTTTTATTAAAAAAATTTAATAAAAAATAAAAAGGTCAGACTGTTTACAAGAGTGATGCATTCTGTTATGTGTTTTGGAAAATTATGTGGAGGGTAAAAGTGCGATAGAAAACGATGCATTCACAACAAGGAGAACTGCAGCCTTAAAAGGCTTGTGATGCAAAGTCCTTCAAAGAGTCTGTAGGAGATTCACATCTCGGTATTGTGGCTACAAGTCACTAGCCTGGCCAGCCAGACTAACTTTTGCCTCTCTTCGATACGGCTGAAGTTAGTCTGGAACTTTTCCCAAAGAGGGCTTTTTCTGGGGCAGGGTTAACAGGGGCAAAGAAAAAAAATCAGAGAAACTGCGGACGTGACGTAAAAAAGGCACAATCAGACTTCCGCTGTCAACATTTCACAACATAATTCAACATGGCAAGCCGCAGAGACTACGGTGAATGATTTTAAAACAGAAGAAAGCGCACTACAAAACAAACGCTCTGTAGCGGCAGCCATCTTTGTTTTAGCTGAGGGATTCTCGGTCGCTGCATGTCACTCTACGTATAAAGCCCGCCCACGCCTGTGATTGGTCAGTATCAGGAAAGAGGGCTCTATGGGAGCAGTTCCAGACTCAGTTTGCTGTTTAGCTGTCTCACCTTGGCTGGCCAGGCTAACAATTCACTCCATTTGAAAGAAAATTCTCTTCATCTTTCTGCTGAATTATATCTGATAATTCCTTTTTGTACCAGAATAATTAAAATCAAAGTCAAGAATAATTTATTGATTCCGAAAGGAAGTTAAATAACAGAGCAATTAAATTCACTAAAAATGTTTTTGGTGATATTTTGTTTAATGAAGACGCAAATCAAAATGATCAAAAGATCATCAGGTTTTATCCTAAAATTTGCAAATACATAATAGAATACAATGGAAACTGCACTAAAAACCTGCAATTTAACTACACATTCATCTTTCAACTTAAGCTGTTGAAGTTGTGTGTGTGTTTTTGTTTTTGTTTTTTGTGGTTGTTTTTTAGATTTTGCAGTCTTTCACTTTATATTAAGTGCTTTAAATACCATAAGAACTTTGAGAGGAACTGGACAAGAACTTCTGTGAAAAGTCAACTAACTAACCAAGCAACAAAATGTATTTGGAAAAGTTTCTTCTGTTCTTATTTAGATTAGGTTTTCGGCATGTGTCATCCAAACGTGAGCTTGAAGAAAGGGAGCGCTTTAGTCAGCATTTTATGATCTTGCACATGCAATCTTTTTTTTTTTTGATTACAATGAGAAACAACGTAAATAAAGGCTCATCTATGTAGAACAAAAACAGTAAAAGTCAAGTAGCTATTACATTTTTTCAATGTTGAGTTTAACAAATGTTTTGTTACCAGTCAGTCATTTTTTGGGTTCTTTTATTAGATGATCCCAGGTAAATCAGTGATATTGAAGCATTACATTTTCTTACATTAAGCAAATAAGGAAAACATGCCAGTAGACCTGTTTACATACACTAGCTATAATTTGTAAACACATTTTTAATTTTATCTTCAGAAATGTTTTAGCTCCCTCAGAAATCTAATCAACATGGTTTGGTATTTGATACTAACAAAACAAAGATTTAAACTTTAAATATAATCACATATTGTTAATATAATGGGCTCCATAAATGTATCAAGCCCGTTTGAACTGATTCCTTGATTTTTTTTTCATAAACATAATCAGGAGAGTGTTGTTGTCTTTCTTAATTTCATCTGAGACTCACTGTCTAAACTTTCCCTTCAACAGATTCAAGAAATACCAAAAGTAATAAAATGTGAAACAGCAACCGCAGCTCTATAATATTCTGCTGAGTGATTTAACTGATTAATGTCATTAAGATATTCTATGTCGGCTTGAAGCGTTCAGCAGACCTCCGATTCTGTCTTTCTTTCCATTTCTGCTTTGAGGGAACAAACATACTGCAGTTTTAATGTAATATTAGGACAGCTGCTTGAACCCCTTGACCGTTGCACACGAGGTCCGGGCATGTGACCTGTCTTCACTTACTCCACTTAGTCAGAGCGGCCCATTATAAATGCTGTGGGGTCTGAGTGACATGGGCAACCTAAGAGGACCTCTGGGAGTCAAAGAAACTGAGGATTTTGGAGTCGGCACGTGAATCTCAGACGTCTGCTGGCACAGATGTACTGAACAGAATCAAGACGGGTAAAACTGTTTGTAGGGAAGCAGAAAGATTAGATAGAGGATATATGGAAACATGGGATAGGCTGACATTTGAGAATACTGGCAACTGGCGGAACGTCTCCCAGCACCCACCTGTCTTTATCCATACAAATGTAACTGAGTCGTGAGGAACGGATCGGACAATGTTACAACATTTTGCTTAACCTGAGGTTGGCTTGAGATCCTGAGCTGAGGATTTGTCAATTGTAAAAATGTTATCCGACAGCCAGATGTAAAATAACAATAAAATGACTGATTTATAAATAAGGTTTAGGTAATGATGTAATGTACAGTTAAGCTAAAAATTATTCTTACCCCTGGCAGATTTTATTTCATTTTACCAAACATGCGAGTCAAAAACATGACCTCCATGTCAGATTGGTCGAGTCCTGACTTAACAACGATCACCACTGGTGCTGGTGACCAACAGGGGACTGGTGGAAGTTGGGCTACTCTTGGTCTGCAAAGTAGAAAAGGAAGAAAAGGAGGAAGACGTGTCCATAGACAGAGAATAAGAAAGGCAAGAGGCAAAGCCTGAGAGTTGGGACATTGAATTTTGGGACTATGACAGGAAAAACTAGTGAGTTGACTGACATCATGCAGAGGAGGAAGATGACAAAAACCAAGGCTCTATCCATATACCCTTAATAATAGCTCCTATATCCTGCTCCTAGCCCCTGTTCTGTAACCTTTCACAGGGTCTCTATCGTCTGGAGGAAGGAGGCTTGGGACGGCTGTGTCGATTTTGGACAGCCTTTAACTCCGACGTCATTACGTGATGGAAACGCACATGGATGATGCGAGTCAAATCCAGGCCTACAGCCTTCCAAAAATGAACTACAAAGTGCTCTCTGCTCTCCGGACATTTTCGTTGATGTCCATGAGGGGGCTGTGCGTATACGTCATGTAACGCAAAGGATTGTGGGATACCTTAAGGATCCTTAGGGCCGTTAAGGGATGTTGCGAGGTTCTTAGGCAAAACTAGCTGCAAGAGGAAGCATACAGGCTCCTTTTCCCACCTCCTTCCTTACTGACTGCACTATTCTGAGAGTACTTATCATTGCGACCGCTGACGCACTTCCGCTTTCGCTAAAGAGTCCTTACTCGATAAGGGTATTCAGATGGAGCCCAAGTGGAAAGGTAGCAAGGCTAGAAGCTTAGAAGCAGTGTTCAAGCTGTTATTCCATGTTGTAGATGGGAGGAGAAAAGGTGTAGGAGTTATCTTGAAGGAGGAGTTTTTTTCTGGGAGAATGTTCTGGAAGTCAGAAGAGTGGCAGATAGGGTGATGAGCCTGAAGCTAGAAACTGAGCCTGTGAATGTTCAATGTTGTTAGTAATTATGCCCCAGAGGTGGAGTGTGATTTAGAGGAGAAGGAGATATTTTGAAGTTCGTTAGATGAAGTAATGCAGAATATCCCAAAAGATGAGAGAGTGGTGATTGGTGCAGATTTCAATGGACACGTTGGAGATGGGAATATGAGTGATGAGGAAGTGATAAACAGGTTTGGCATTCAGGACAGATATCCAGAGGGATAGATGGTAGTAGACGTTGCAAAGAGGATGAAAATGGCTTTTGTGAATAATTTCTTTTAGAAGAGGCAGGAACACAGGATGACTTACAAAAGAGGAGATAGGAGTTGGATTACATCTTGTGTAGACGATGTAACCTGAAGGAAGTCAGAGACTGGGAGGTAGTGGTTGGTCAGAGTGTTGCCTGACAGCACTGGATGGTGGTGTGTAGAATGACTGATGGGGAGGAAGATGAAGAGGACAAAGGCAGAGCAGCGGACAAAAAGGTGGAAGCTGAAAAAGGAAGAAAGTTGTGTGGCTTTCGGGGAAAAGGTGAGACAGACTCTGGGTCACAAGGGGTTGCTTCCAGCTTACTGGACAACTACAGCTAATGCTAACGCTACCAGGGACACAGCTTCATAGACACATGGCACAGCACCGGAGGGCCAGCAGCTCGAGGCAAGATTCAGCAGTCCACTTGTACCTCAAGAACAAAAGGCAATCTTTTGACAACAATGATGAATGTGGACAGGGAGAACAGATGGTTTGAAAGAGGGGTGAAAGAAGCCATCTTGGTCAAAAGACAAAAGCCATCACTAAACAGAGGGTAAGGAGTGTGTTTCCAACTCCCCAGTGTTTACAGCTCGGTCCTCCGACAGATTCCTAAGAGATGCACCAACTGCAGGTTACTCAAGTGCGAGCCACCAGAATTGACAAAGACTCCTGGATAGGTGTTGAAAGTCCGGTTGCCTCTGATTTATGCTCTTGTGAAGAAAGCACAGCAG
Source organism: Fundulus heteroclitus (assembly GCF_011125445.2). Classification (NCBI taxonomy): domain Eukaryota; kingdom Metazoa; phylum Chordata; class Actinopteri; order Cyprinodontiformes; family Fundulidae; genus Fundulus; species Fundulus heteroclitus. Next base: position 26,209,685 of record NC_046362.1, on the reverse strand, counting down.
CGTCTGCACTTACTGCATCAGATGAGAAGAGTAAACCTCTCCCCACCCATTCTCACCACTTTCTACAGAGGGACAATATTGAGCAACATAGGGGCCCTCTGGCATGGGGCCCTAAAATGCCTCAGACTGGAAATGTGTAGGGAAAGAGGTGAGGACTGTAGAGAGAATCTTCAGGACACCAATTCTCTTCATTCATGACACTGCTTGCAGACTCTGCATGGCCAGGACTCAGAAACCCATTAAAGACCCCTCCTACTCCCACCATGGACCATTCTTCCTGCTGCCCTCTGGCAAGAGATTCAGCAGCTTCAAATGCAGTACAACCAGATTCCACACATCATGAGACTGCTAAACTCCCAAGAATTCCCCCTCTCATACATGCAAAATGAGTCACTTTACATGGACACTGTGAACTCTACTGCACTAACTGTACTATCTGCAATGTCATATGTCCTGTTCATTGTTGCAATACATCCTACAAATACTGCTACAAATACATGCACTATCCATATAATCTTATACGTAACTTTTCTGTATATATAAAATGTCTTTTAGTTTGATGCTACATTCCTGACAAATCTCACAATATTTTACAAGCTTATTTATTTTTTATTTTCTATGTTATACTTCTAATTATGTTTTAAGTTGCATATATATTCATAACCTTTCTCTTTGGTTTTTACTGGAAGCCTTGCCATGGAATTTTCCTCAAATGTACATTGTGGATGTGCAGTTGAATGATGATAAAGTATGTCTAAGAGTACAGAGAGATGGAGCATAAAGTGAATTTAGAGGTAGCTAAGGCAAAAACAAAAGACATATAGTGACTTGTGTGATCGGCTGGACAGTAAAGGGGGTGAGAATGATTTATACAGGTTGGTCAGACAGAGAGACAGATGCCAAGGATGTTCAACAAATTAGAGTGATTAAGGATCACCCTAAAATATACTGACAGTAGCAGCAAGAGTGATGGGAACGTGGAAGGAGTACTTTGAAGACCTGAAGAATTAGAAAAATTAGAGAGAACAAAGAGCAGAAGAAATTACCTTTGTCAACCAGGAAGTAGCAAAGATTAGTAAGGATGAGGTAAAGAAGGCACTGAAAAGGCTGAAGAGTGGAAAGGCAATTGGTCCAGATGATATACCCGTGGATGTATGAAAGCGTTTCGGAGAGACAGCAATAGAGTTTTTGACTGAGCTGTTCAACGGGATCCTTTAGAGTGAGAATATGCCTGAGGAATGGAGGGGAAGTGTGCTGGTACCAATTTGCAAGAACAAGGGAGATGTGCAGAGTTGTGGCAGCTACAGTTGAATTAAATTGATGACTCATACAATAAAGTTATGGGAAAGAGTCACGAAAGCTAGACTGGGGTCACATGTAAGCAGCAGTTTGGTTTCATGCCAACAGAAAGTACCACAGATGCAGTGTTTGCTTTGAGGATGTTGATGGAGAAGTACAGAGAGGGTTAGAGGGAGCTGTGTTGTGTTTTTGTAGATCTAGAGGAAGCCGACTATGACAGGGATACTGAGAAAGGAGCCGTGGTATTGTATGGAGAAGTCTGGAGTAGCAGATAAGTATGTTAGAATGGTGCAGAAGCTGTATGCGAGCATTGACAGTGGTGAGGTGTGCTATAGGTGTGACAGAGGAGTTCAAGATGAAAGTGGGACTGCAACAAGGATCATCTCTGAACCCCGTCTTGTTCACTGTGGTACTGGACAGGTTGATAGTTGAGGTTTGACAGAAATCTCCGTGGACCATGATGGTTGCAGATGGCATTGTGTTCTGCTGTGAGAGCAGGGAACAGCTGGGGGGGAATCTAGAGAGAGGAGAGGATTGAAGGTTAGCTGTAGCAAGACAGAATACATGTGTGTGAATGAGAAATATCCAAGTGAAGCGGTTAAATCTCAGAGGGAGCAGAGATGCAGAAGGTGGAGGATTGTACCATACTTAGGGTCAACAGTCCAGGGAAGTGGTGAGTGTGGATAAGAGTTGAAGGAACATGTCTAAGCTAGTTGGAACAGATGGGGAAAAAAATATCAAGTGTGTTGTGTGATAAAAAAAAGTGTCAGTGAGAATTAAAGGAAAAGTGTACAAGACAGTGGTGAGACCAGCAATGTTGTTTAGAGACAGTGGCAACGAGGAAGAGACGGGAGGCAGAGCTGGAGGTAGCACAGATGGAGATGTGGAGGTTATCTTTGGGAGGGACATGGATGGGTAGGATCAGGGATGAATACATCAGAGGTACTGCTCATGTTAGATGTTTTCAACATAAAGCCAGTGAGGTCAGGCTGAGATGGTTTGTACATGTAAAGAAAATGGATAGGGAAAGATTTCGGTAGGATGTCTAGAGGAAGACCAAAGAGGAGATTTATGGATGGTAGTTGGTGTGAGAGAAGAAGATTGAGTTAGATAGAGACAAATGGTTTGCTGTGGCAACCAGTGCAAGAGAAAAGCCAAAAGAAGAACAAGAGGAAGGAGGAACCCTGTTTCTTTTGACTGGAAGCAATATTCATGTTGAGGAGAGGCCAGCAAAAGTGTGTCAGGTTTTGCTTTTCCCATTATGACTCTTGATGGGACAGCAAACACGGAGGCAGAAGGGCATTTTAAGGTTTTTATTGAAAAGAACTCATTAATGGAAGCATGGAAAACCAGGAGGGCCCTGGTTGCTAACTGTAAGGAAGGAGGTAGGAAAAGAAGCCTGTATGCTTCCTTTTGCAGCTAATTTAGCATGGGAACCTCCCAATGTCCCTTACCAGCGCTAAGGAGCTATAAGGAATCTCAAAATCCTTTTTGTGACAGGACACATAAGCACCGCCCACCTCATGGAAATTAACAAAAATGGCCAGAGAGAAGAGAAGCCGGTTGTATTTTTTATTTCATTTTTTTCAGTTTTGTTTATTTTAGTTCATATTATACTGGCCCTGACAAAGAAATGTAACCCATCACCAAACATAAAATGTGAAATTACCAGTGGAAACATGCAAAACGCTGGTCAGCAAAACGTGTTTGACTGCCTTAGTGGTAATGAAGACTGATTGGGAAGGTTCCAAATCATTTCTACATACCCTTTCTTATGACAAACATAATAAGTTAATTAACATTTAAGTTAATGTTCCCTTTTACATCATTTTTGTATCTTTTGAGAGATGCCTGCATCTTTCCCTAAACAAAGCGATCATGTTAATGTGTGGTAAGAGAATAAAAAATTTTTGTTTTTAAGCTGTTATCCAACTCGATCTAATTTAGAGGCAAAATAACTACACCCTGAGCACGCCGTCCTCATCATGAAACATGGTGGAGGAACCATCATCCTGTGCGGTTGCTTTTCTTCAGCAGAGAGCAGGAAGCTGGTCAGAGCTGATAGGAAGATATTTGGAGCTGATACAAGGTCGCTGTAAAACTGAACCTGTTAAAGTTTGCAAAGACTTTGAGGCTAGGGCAATAGATCACCTTCTACCTGGGCAACGAATGCAAACATACATTCAGAGCTACTACAGCATCATTTAGATCAAAGCATTTTCATGTGTTTCTAACTGAAAACCATGGATCCTTCTTGCACTTTGCAATTATATGCCACTTTATGTTGATTTATCGCACAGAATCCCAGTAAAATACATCAAAGTTTGTGTATGTAACATATTGAAAATGTAAAAGTTGCACTAAGTACTTATTTTGCTGTCTGTGTTTCTCTAGACACAGAGGAGAAATAAGATTCAATAATCTGCTTGTCTTATTCTTTTTAAATTATAACGCCTAGGATTTATTTTTCCAGTGTTTCTTTGTTTCCTTCTATGACTCAGTTTTTCCATGTGTGACGATAGTTGATTGCTGCTCCTTTACTGTTTGTGTCTTAGTAGAGAGGAGTCAAGGACAACTGAGACAGAGATAAGAGCCGGGAAACCATCATGCATTTTGATTCTCTCTTTTGCATTAACCCGATTTTATCACACTGAGCCTTATGTTGAAAAAAACAAAAACAACTATATTTTATTTTTATTTTACCGAAAACACAAGATGTAAGAAAAGCTCTAGAAGATGTACAAAGGCAAAATATTGTATGTTGACAATTCACCAAATACACTAGTTTCTTAATAAAGTTAAACATTTTCACATTTGATGTAATTACAACCATAGACTTGAATGTGTTTTACTGCTATTTTATGTGTTTAACACAACACAAGACACAGCATGTGTCAGCTAGCATTGTAAATCCATCCATCCATCTTCTTCCGCTTATCTGGGGGTCGGGTCGCAGGAGGTAACATTGTAAATATAAAAAATAACTTTCATACAACCCTTTTTTTTTCAGAACTGCTCATGCTCAGTCTGACTGGACAAAGAGTTCCTTTGAACATCAATTTTCAGCTCTCGGCAGAAATGGTCTTGTGGATTTAGATCTGAACGTTGCACCATTCTCACACACTGCTTCATTTTAGCTCTGGCTGTATTTTTAGGGTCAGTGGGTCACCTGCTGAAAGGGGAACCTTTCAATCTGAAGTCTTTTGGAGCTTCTAATGGGGTCCAATGGCTGCTTTTTTGTTTAACGCTCTGGAGTTATGGGCTACTTTGTCTTCACCTATCACATAGTACCAGATTAAAGTACATTAGTCCTTGTTGTTTTAACTCGACAAAACACGGAAAGGTTTAAGAAGGATGATAACTTTTGCTTGATAATAGAGGCTAACAGAGGTGAAAACAGCTAAAAATAGTTTTTAATATAAAAACACAGCAGGAATGCAGTGAAATCACTTAAAGAAGTAAAAAAGATGAAAATGTTATTTGCTTAATTCATTGTCTACCAGATAAGGTCATTTAATTTTACATATATAAAGTAATAAAATAGATTTTTTTATTTTTCAGTTTTCAGTTTGGATAACCAAAATTAAGTCTTTTCAAAATCCCTGAAATAATAACAGAAAGTTTGTATAGGCTTCCTTGCTACACATGTTTTCTGCTCTGTCCACATATTTCTTATTGGATCAAGATCATGACTCTTCAGGATGCTTTGAATCATTTTCCATTTATAAAAAGTAATTTATAACTAAGCTTACATTTTCTGACTGACACATAATGCTGTTTCCTCAAGACAACATCTATTTTCTGACAATTAAACTTTTCACACATGGCATCAGAGCCAATCAGGTTAGTATACACAAGCACTAGTATGGGCTGCTAATAGGGCTTCACATTATTAGGAAAACATCTAAAATGCAATTATATTGCTGAACGTTGTGATATCAATATGACTTGCTAACAACAAACAAATCATTTTTAAAATATTAATATTATGTATTTTTGTTTTGGTTCAAATAAAACATAGACCCAGATAATGAATAATGTATCCAGCTGCTGAAATTTTTTTTTTTTTTTCAAAAACCTGCTTTTGGCCAAGATTTTTGCTTCTAAATGACTTGACATCACCTCTTTACCTTCTGTAATTTTTTTCTACACTAAGTTTCACTGAAAATATTACATGCATAGACAGCTTGAACTCATAGTACTTGAATTTTAGCTCCCATTTATTGCATTTCTGGAGGTGCTTTATGGCATGCGAATGCACACGATTGTGATATACTGTATTTTGCAGACTTAATTTTTAGTTTCATCCGAACTTATGTCGACAAAGTTAAGGTCTTTCTCCCTTAGTGCATTTACAAAACCTGTTATGTAGCTTTTTGTGTTGCTTTTAGAATATTGGCTTCTTCCTCTCTCAGTATAAGTGTTATATAAATATGATTAAACTAAATTGTTTAATTGATAAGCATGTATAATTGGTTTGAAAGTGGCACCTTCTGGTATCCAAAAATTGCACCAAAGATCGAACCCAGCTTTTGGAAATCCACAAAATATTTTAGCTGATTTCTTTTGATCTTTTAGATCATGTCACAGAAGGAAGCACTGAGTTTAAGGCATTGTCTTAAAATACAGCCACAGATTTCTCCATATCCCCAAATATTGTAAAGTAACCCATCAAAAGTATATAAAGCCATGACATCTTCATCTGAGCTTTACCGAGTATTTTGAAGACACAGTAATGTAAACACATGTAAACTTCTGACTTTGAGGAAAGTGATAGGAAACAATTTTTTTATTAGCGTCTCCTTTTGGAATTCGGGAAACAGATTTAAGTTTGGTAACCTTTGCTGTCTTAAAACTGTCATGTTTGTCGATGATGACCCAAACAGCAACAAGACAGAGGCAGACCTATAGTGGAGATTGTATTTAATCAGGAAAGTGAAGCACTTACAGAACATGAGGGAAACATACAGGAACCAGAGCAACATAAGAATCCAGCATAAAATGACAGCGAGTGAGCGACTGAATATGCAGAGCAGCTGGGGGAGAGTCTAACCAGGGAACTAAGGAAAGGTTGAATATTGGCCCAAGAGAAATAGAATGGGAACACAGAGGGTCTAACTAAGAAAAAGCTAAAGAACGATATCAACATGAGTGTCTAAATCAAAATGCACAAAACAGGACACAAGAAAGAATTAAGAACATCCGTATACAGTGACTTTCAGCTGTTCCCCCTTTTCAGGTCATTACAATTTACATAAAGACTTACATAGAGACAGAGTTTTTTTTTTTTTTTTTACACCGGATACCCTTCCTGGCACAAACACGAATCAAATACAGGTCCTCAGTTTCAAAGATACAGACTTAGCTCGCTACACCTCAGCAGAGGGACTAAGAAACTCAATACAAAGAAGTGAACTAATATGGAGAGTCACTAACAACACTAAATAATGATCTAAATACAAACGCAGGTGATAATCGGATCACAAACAGCTGTGAATCCTGATAAAAACATGAAAGGTTCGGGCTGATTTGAAGTCAGACACTGAGAACAATCGTCTTGTTTTTGACATGCAATTACCCAGTTATATTTATACAATATTTACACCAACTAATTCTCCTTTCTGATGAAACTTGTGTTTTCTAATTGAACTAAAGATACTCATATTTAGTGTCTTAGTCCTGAAATATTTCTTTTTATTAAAAAAAAAAAACAAGCTGTTCAGAAACACTTGTGTTTTTTTTGGACAAACACTCATCTCAAACAGTTTGGAGTCGACCAGCTTTTATTTTGATTAAAATTATGAAAGTAATGAAGTAGAGTTATGAGAGGAGTTGAGCTAAAAAGGGTCTCTTATTGTGTGATCATTGTTGCAATAAGAGCAGATTGGAAATTTACTAACATGGCAAGGACCCCGGTTTTGTGGCTATCAATTACTTGAGGTTGGGCACTGAAACTAAATTTCCGTTGTTTAGGAAATGCATCCTTTAACACACACACACATACACTTCGTGCACATTTTTTATAACTCAAGTCATGTTCATCAGGGTACATGGGCGTCATAAATAACAAACATGACAGGTAGAGGAGTGCAGGATATCTAGTCGGCAGCAACAGGTACTCAGGCTGCAGCATTTCTTCTTCTTTTAGAGACCCTGGATTAAAACCTTTCTGACCCACCGGCAAGTTCACCCTCCACCAGTCACCTCCGAGCGTTCACCTCAGCCCCAAAAGAAAGGAAGTGGCGAGCCTTTACGGTCCTATAGGACCTACCCTTTTTTTTTTCTTGAATGTCTGCAGTTTTCCCATTAAACGAACTGTGTGTGTGAACAAATACATGCATCTCCACTTGTGCGTGAAGGTCATTTGATTTGCACGCTCGCTCACCAACTGTAAAACTGAGGAATGCTCGCGCCAACTGACTTATTTGTGCCAATTAAACTTTGCTGCTGCTTTGAAAGTGAGAGGACGCGTCCAGTCGGGCAAATAATTTCACCTTTGAGAGTGAGTGTTTTTATGGGAAGCTTGGAAAGTTTAAATAATTGTTCTAAAAATAGGGTCGCCCCTTTCGCTTCCTCCCCACTATCCCACCTTGGCTGTTACTCAAGGCCTCAAACGTGCGTCATTTTCTTTTTCATTGAAACAATTCCTGCTCTCATGGGCTGGATTTGGAGATATGCTATGTTTGTTGCCAAGGCTCAGGGCTTATATGACTCTGGTTAGACAGCAAAAAAGCATCATGCTGCACTGCAACGTGAGTTAGACTGTATAAACACAGAAAATAAGATTTAGTGCAACTTTGGGTCAGCAGGTTTAGCTGCAGTTCTGGATGCTGGTGTCCCATTTCCTTGAAGCAATGCTGTGTGGCTTCCCATAAGAATTATAGTTGAAATCAGGTATTTGCCTTAACTGTTTCACAATGCATGGAACGTTTTAGTTTTTTCATTCTCAAAGACATCAAATCAGACAAATATAGTCTTTTTTTAAGTCAATTTGGTAACCAAAATTCTTTCTATTTCCTTTTTTTTTTCAGAATGATGAGAGAGATTTTATTTTTATTTCATTTTTTGACACTAGTGACCTATATCTGATAGAAAGAGAGTGGAGGAATTACAGTACTGTCTTTGAATTCATAAGGACGCAAACGCAACGATTATTATGTATTGAAACAGTTTGAACAAGCCTAGGGAATGAGGCCATGGATTTGTAAGATTTGTAACATTTGAGTTAGTTGGGGGGTACACCGATGGGTGTATTTTAAGTATTCACCTCCTCAAATAAATTTACCAAAATATCAGGAACAGAACGAGGACCTCCACAAGTGTGGCTCACCCTCGGTTAAAATTTCTGGATTATTGACAAGTATTAGAGCCTCTTAAAAGCCTGGGAACATTATTGAATTATCAAATTCACCTTAGTGAATTATAAAGGTGGCGAAGCACACAAAATAGATGGCACCCTGAGGAAAGAACATTTTTGGGGAAATACTGAAGTAACATCTCTAGGCATCAGCTGGGAAGTGGGTAGAAATTTGTCATTTAAAAATTAGCATTAAATGGCTTTGATCGTGAAATAAGATTAGTTGCTAAGGACAACAAAGTCAGCGCTACGGAGTGGCCATCAAAGCCCTGATCTCACTCCAAAAGATTTGTGGGAAGAGCCGAGGCTGTGGGAGAGTGCAACAGCCTTGAAACCTGTCTAAGTTACACCAGCTCTGTGAGGCGGAACGGGACAAAATTACTGCAAACTATTGTGAGAAAACAATGCAACCAAATAATAAGGAAATGTGTAAAAACCTGTGAATTAGGTGATAATAACAAGAAAGTACCTCTTATTCTGGTATTTTCTAAAATAATTTTTTTTGTTATCCCTAACTGACTAGGTTAGTTTAATGTCGCGGTGTGAATTAAAGATTGTGCGTCTTTTTTTATTCAGTGTACTGTATGTGAATATCTGGTTTCCACTGTAAGCGTCTTTGGAAGTCATGCCTCCAAAGTCCGACTGCACTTTCTGTCCTGTGCGCACTTTTAGCAAAACACAGCACGGCGCCTGCAGTATCTGCTCACCGTTCTGTGCATCTACTCGGTGCTTGGTTTACGCTCACCTCCTCTATTTCCACTGCTTGTGTTTCACGTTCATCCCTTTATGAAGCTATAACATTTTCCCCCGCCGATCCTCTTTCAGCCGCGCTGTACACGTTTTCTTTACATCGACTCAGCGGCTCTCTTTGCTGTATTTTAATGTTTCACTTGTGTCGCAGGGATATGTGTTACATTACGTGAATTCTATTGATCTGAGAGTGTTTATCAGCAAAAAAAATCAACATTTATCTCTTTAAATCTGTATGGTAGCGTGGAGTGGAGACCTAATACCTTGTGAGAAGCAGCTGAGGTGTTACCAGTATCTCTTTGACATTATCCATTGCAAACACATGAGAATTACCTCTAGGTTAAAGGCTCCTCGCCGGCCTTATGCGGCACTTAAATGTGGGTCTCTCAAACTATTAATCTGATTATAAACTGGTACATGAGCACGCTGCCCGCTTTCGGTGCCTGCCTGCATGAGAACAGTAAGCGCATTGAAACCAGAGAAGGTGGCGGAAGCAGGCCAAGCCTTCACCAGCTCCTCAGACTGCTTAATCTGTTCCTAAACCAGCTGCAGGACCTGAAATCCTCAGGTTGGGCACTTTGAGTAGCTGGTGGGGGGAAAGAAAAAAAAAATAAAAGCTCAAGGCAAAGGCTGGGGTCAGAGTCCGGGTTAATGGCGCTGATCGATAGCAGATTTCACTGGCCTTAGATGGGAATGGCCAGAAAGAACGGCGAGGTAGAGAGGGCGGTTAAAGCAGGAGAGCAGAGAGCGGAGGGGTAACCTGAGATGGACAAGACATTCCTTTCAGGGCAGCATTTACATCTGGGGAGAAAGTTTTCTCATATGCATTTTTTTTTTTTAGTATTTCTAAACAGGAGTTTAGGAGAAAGACAACACAAGTCTTAAGTGATCTTCTTTATATTTCATATTTTTAAGAGCCAAACTATCCTCGGGTCTTTTACGGTTCCTCGCAAAGGCATTTTGCACCCTATGCAGCTTTTCATTCTTTGTCGTAATACAACAACTAATTAGAAATGTATATTACAGGGATTTTATGTGACAAACACAAAGGATTGTGATATTGATCTTCATTACGCCCTTTTCAGTTTATACTTTCTGACCTACTTTTCGGTGCAGTTACTGTTGTAAATCTATTGACATACTGTATGTGTCTAAAGTGCTTTGCTCATCTTGACACTAGAATTGTGGCTCCTTTGTGAAAGTGCTTGTTCGTAAAACAACTGCAGCTCAATCATTGGGGGTCGCTGTTTTGAACCTTTGAACCTCAGCCCTTAAGTTTTCTCGGCTTTTCGTCCACGACCGTCCTGCATGTAGCTCCAGCTGTCTTCCTTTCAGCACTGACCTCCCTGTCCCCGCTCAAAACAGCGTCCCTGCAGCACGACGCAGCCAGCACCATGTGTCATAACGAGGGTGCTCTGTTCAATGTTAATTGTTTTCACTTCAGCTCTTTCTTTGTCTCCCTCATGGCTTGTGTTGAACAGCAAACCTAATTTCTTGTGGCTTTATTTCAAAAACAGCTTTATTCTGGCCACTTGTACTTTAAGTTGTCTCGACTACACCTGAGCTGTGGTTCTGTGCAGCTTTTTCTGAGGTATATTGGGCTTGGAATATTGTTTCAATTCAATACAATTATATTTATATAGGCACTTTACAAAGTCAAATTCAATCAAATCACACAAAATCACACAGATTGGTCAGATTGTTTCGTATACTACCCCCGCTCTTAACATTATCCAACTTTATACCGGACCTATTTGTGTTTTTGATCAACTGTTATTTGGTTTTGATGCGTTTTTTTTTTTTGTTTGTTTGTTTTTTTTGCATTTGGATCACCAAGTGACTTCCATACTTGGTTCCTTTTTTGCGCTGAGTTTTATTTCTTTCTTGTGTAAAACAAGAATCTTATTCATGTCTTAGATTCTTATTTTAGTGTTAGTCTTTTCCTTTGATTGATAGACCATTTTCCGTTCTTGTTCAGCTCCACCTGTTATCATTTTGTGTTTATTTGTCAAATTCCAGATTCAGTTTCACTGCTCAGACTCTTCCATGGCGGCCCTCAATTCACCAGATTAGCCAGCCCTGATTCTCATCAACCATCCCAGGTGTTACAAACCTATTGGTTTCTTCACCTTCTTGTCAAATGCTCCTGTTCTCCAGAGTCAGTATCTTCCATGCCAGTTTCCTAGTGCTCCAATTGTTGCTTGGCTGTTTCCAGTCACTTATTTTCTTGGTTCTCTTGTGTCAGTTTGTTGGTTTTCTGAGAAAGTCCATCCTCCAATAAAACTTATCATAAACCCCAGATGGTGTCACAGCTAAAGCCGGGCGTACACTGTACGAGTTTTTGCCCTTTTTCGGGCCGATTCTTCAGTCATACAAGCATTTTTTGGATCAGGCCGAATATCAGCTTGATCGTGCGTCCTGCGTTGTGTAGTATACAGGGGGTAACGAGGGACGATCAGCCTCTCACGACCACCTCCCGATCAAAAATCGGATCCGATTTCCCCGACCCCGCGCACTGCGCACGCGCAAACAAGTAGATTCTTCTTTGTCGTCTCAAACGAAAACATAGGAGCGGAGAGAAGCATGACGGCAGTACGTGTCACATGGAGTCAAACTACGACGGAGCAACTCTTAGAATTTCCAAAGCAGCGCATTTTGTTCTATAAGTCTCATATTTAACAGTGAGCTTCGACACTTCCGCCTTTTTCTTCTTCTTCTGTTTACATCTGGCTTCCGGGTAGACGAGTCCGATTAGCGCCATCTCTCTACGGGGCTGAGTCTGACGTGGGGTTTTCATTTGTACTGTGCGAGCACTCCGGTCGCATCAGAGCGTCGGGCCGTACAGTGTGAGAACACATATAGTGAGCGGTGAACTTTTAGTGAACCACGACTGAAAAACTCGTACAGTGTATGCCCGCCTTAAAACTCTGTTTTGTCTGCACATGGGTCCAACTCCTCAACAAAACGTGCATGTTTGGTGTGGTTCTTGGTCTTCTCAAACCTCTGAGAAGACCTTTCACAGAACAACTTTATACAGAAAGAAATATGAAGGCTGTTGGTTGCACAGCTTTTTGTTTAGCGGTATAAGAGTAAAGTGGGTGAAGATCAATGTGGGCCACGTGACCATTTTAAGGGTGTTAAACCACACAGCTGGTGAATTGTTGCTAGTGGGGGGGGGGGGGGGGGGGGGACTTTCCCAACTACCTGACTGTGACTCTTCTGTCCAGAGTGTGCAGTGCAGCCTGCTGCCAAACTCCTCCAACAGCACGCTGCTGCCACAGCTCATCTCAGGCAGTGTTTTTCTTACATCTGATATCAGCTGGCACAGGCCGCTCTCTACCTCCCACAACTCTCTATCTGCCACGCTCATCCAGGTCTCAATAACACTTGCACACTATGTCATAGATGTGGAATCTGCAACGGACCGTCTCACTTGCACTACCTCCAGTTTGGAAGCCAACTAGACAACTAAAAACAAAAGCGTACGATCAGGTTTCCTGATGTCAGTCGGGCATTGTTTTACAAAATGTGTACGCATGGCTGCCAAAAGCAACATCGATTTATTTCTGACAACAACGATGCATCGAACTAATGACCACTGTCCTGTCTTCTTTCTACCATGCAGGAGTCACGGTGCTTGTGTCCCCTGATATCCCCGTGCAGCTCGGGGTGGAAAGCAGACAGCAGTTCTGCTTGAAGTCGGTGCCTAGTATGGAGCGCCTTCCTCTCCAGTACACTGTGTGTGTGGCCCACAATGTTAAAGCTGCTCACCAGGAAGCCATGCAGCAGCTCTCCGAGCTCAGCAGGGAGCTGCCAAACATGAAAACGTTGTGGTGAGTTCAGTTTGGGGGAAACGATTAGAGTTGATTTGATTTTATTTCCTTTTTTTTTAAGAGTCATAAACTGGGCTCTGTGTGTTTGACAGGCTGCCGTTCTGGAAGTTCCTCACCAACGTGGATACGGGGCCGAAAGTGGAGAGGGAACTGAGGACCTTCTCCAATCGTCTGAGGAGACACCAGCTGGGGGAGGGAGTCATCAGCCTTAATGAACATTCCACCACCCTCCTTTCAGAAATGGTAAATGCTGTACACTCTCTGCTGCGCCTTGTCGTCTTCCAGATTTTTAAACCCAAATCAATTCTCAGCTTTAGATTATGTAACAGTTTCCAAATACAAAAAAAAAAAACTGATTAAGTTTAGTTTTTACTGTAATCCAATATTGCTTGAAGTTGTTTAAATTAGAACGTTGGTGTAAAATAGGAAAAATTAGCTAAATTGGCATGTAACTCCAGCCACTAGATGCCAGCAAGTCGCTTCCAGTATAATCCTTGGTATGTGCTGAATATGCATCAACAAAAATTTGTGCTACACATAAAACTAAAGTCACCCGTTGGCTGTGATGTGATTTTAGACAGATTCACAACAAAAGTCATCAAGGTTTTAAATGGAATCATAGATTTATACGCATTTAAAGAATGGCTGCCACGTCTACATACACATATGTGTTTCTTAACATATGTGAATGCTAACCGAGGAATGGGAAGAATCTCTGATTCAGTAATTTTACTGCAAATAAACAAAAATAGGAATTTCTCAACCAATACTGTAGTCTTTCCTGTCAATTTTCCTTGATAATGACTGATGTTTTGTCCCAACTGGAGTTTCTACAGAACAGCCATAATATGTTGCTTTAAGAGGTGTTAACTGGGTTTAAAAAGCTCAAGGCACTTTACAAAGTCAAATTCAATCAAATCATGGAGACAAATTGGTTAAAAAGTTTCCTATCTAAGGAAACCCAGCAGATTGCATCAAGCCTTGACAAGCAGCATTCACTCATCCTGAAAGAGCGTAGAGCCACAGTGGACAGTCGTCTGCATTTTCGATGGCTTTGCAGCAATCCCTCATATTAAGCATGCTTCTTAAATTCCTAATCTGCTAATCTTGTTATCAACTAACACAGTTTCTAGAAGATAATGCGGATGTGAAAATTTGTGAGTAGATTATTCTGGGCCTAAACAAATGAGATTTAAATGCCCAAAAAGTAAACAGGCGTTTAGATACAAAACTTCTTACTTTTGCTGTAAAGAAGGACATAAACAAAATAAATTGTAACTAAAACATCTTGGTTACATCAGTAGCAAGTTTGCTGTCCACACAAGGGACTGAGATGTGTAGATTGAAAAAAATCCAGTTGGAACCATATTGTTTTTATGCCATTTTCGCACAATTTTTGACATTTGGAATTTATTCTTGAAATTCAAAATGTGGGATGCTATTATATATTTTGGTAGATACTTTTGTAGAGGTGTCTCAGATTAAGAACTGGACATATATTTGTGTGTCGTCTCAGTTAGTTAGCTACAAGCGTGTTATTGTTGCTAAAGAGCTCTTGAGGGGGCTCACAGGCTTATGGGGATAAGGTGACAGTGGAGAGGAAAACTCCCTTTTAACAGGATGGAAAGATCTCCAGCAGAACCAGGCACAGTGTGAACGGTCATCTGCCTCAACTACTGGGGGTTAGAGAAGACAGAGCAGAGACACAAAAAGCACAGAAGACTGTTTGCTGGAGTTTGAAGAAGATTTATTATTAACATGAACAAACTGGAATCTGTCTAATATATAAGATTTAAACCAGCCTAATGCTTTTCCCTTAATCCCTACAGTATGTTCAAGTCTTTGTAGGAGAATATTGTGATCAACTGTATCAAATGCAGCACTGAGATCTAACAGGACAAGTATAGACACAAGTCCATTATCTGAGGCCATGAGAATATAATTAGTAACCTTCACCAGACCTGGTTTAGTGCTATGATGAGCTCTGAAGCCTGACTGAAATTCTTTCACTAGGTCATTACTTTGTAAATGTTCACATAAATGATTAGCAACTACTTTCTCAAGACTTTTAGATAACAAAATAAGATTAGATATAGGTCTGTAATAGGTCTGTAATGAATGTTCTAAGCACATACCACCTTAAATACCTACTGTTCTATTTGCTAATGAGTACATCTCTGATTTGAATAATACAGACATAGTTCTCAGTAAAGTCCGGTCTTGGACGTACTGCTTATGTTTTAATGCTGAGCAGGTTACTGAAATGCTAGGCTAATGCAGCAAATTGACTCTGTTTTGAAGTGATTCATTTACAACTCATGTAACATATTTTAGATGAACTTTAAAGGGAAGGTGTGTAAACATTATAAAATAAATTTTCAAAAAAATACAAGCATGCAAAGCCTATTAAGACAAAAAAACGTTAAATAATTCTTTTTTTGTACTAGATTAACAATGCTTACCCCAGAATGACAGGTTTTCTGAAAATGTACAGTTAAGAAGCTGTTTGCAGCAAGTAATGTTAAACATCTGTATTACTGGATGATTTGGAACCCCTAAAAGGACATTGAAGAAGAAAAAAATGCTCTTGTGCACAATAGAAACTTTCATCTGCACAAAAGATACTTTCTTGTGTCCAACAGATTACTAATTTGTGTATTGAAATTGGATTACAACACAAAGACATGTCAATAATTTAAAAGCATACTATGCAACATTTTTCAGTTAATTAATGTGTTCCATACCGTTTTGGATGATTAAATGAGTCATTTCAGGTCGAACAAAGGTTTTCTCGGCTGCCCTGGTGGTACCGTACTTGCAATTGCAAGAGCCCTCGGCCCGCACACACAGGCTCAGAAGTCTCGTGCAAGACCGCGAGAGTCGGTCTTGCTTTACGGCGAGAACTCCATGTGTTTTTTCCCTGCCATTCACTATATGCACGCGCGAAAGCAACGACAAAGAACCGCGTGTTAACTTCAAATAAACATGCAAGCATATCGAGTTTTATTATTATTATTATCATTATATATTTTTTTTTTTTTTTTTTTTTTACGCTACCGCCGCGATAGCGTCTCGCCAACATAAAAAAATAAATAAATAATAATAATAATAATAATAATAATAATAATAATAATAATAATAAAACTGGCGAGGCGGCCGCGGCTTGGCGAGGCGGCCGCGGGAAGCTTGATGTTCATACCTTCACTGTGTTAGTCATTGTTTGTACTGCCGTTTTTCCACTTTTCGTTGCGTTCGCCTGTCTGCTAAGCTCAAAACAACCGCGCCTGGCTTGACGGAGGAACCAGAACAGCTGAGCATCTTTATGACAGTGCACTTTTACTTTCGCCCTCTGAGGGGGGCCTCGCTGGAAAATCAACCCCATTGCATAGTATACCTTTAACTAAATGTATAAATTACTACCTTGTAGTTAGTTTATTCATTCAGTATTTGATATATTTTGCATCTTCAAAAAAATTTTACAAATTTTTTTCAGCTGCCATCTTTAACATCAATAAAAAAAAGTATGTTGTGCATACAAGAAATTTTACTTAGATTTTTTTCGCTTCAATGTCCCTTTAGGGGCTCCGTAGGACAAAGCATAATGACGTCTGTTAGTTCTACTTACACAATAAAAACAAGGCTATTCAGACATTTAAAGATCATTAAGGTTAGCCCTGTCTGACCGCTACAGTGTAAACCGATGTCAGCTATTTAATGCCTAACTTTTTCTTTCTACAGCAAACAGGCTTAAATCGGAGGCAACCACTCTTTTACTCGAAAACAGTTCAACACCTATCCGGCGGTCTTTGTCCACTCTGGTGGCTCGCACTTCTTTCTAGTGTATTTTTTTTTTCTTGTTGATTCATTTTTCCTTTTTCTGAAATGTTTAGCTCTTGTTATCTTCCTAATAAAGCATTAGAGCAGTGAGGCTGGTGTGGGTTCACAAGTCAGGGGCATAAAACTGTTGCGGTTAAAGGAATATTTTTAGGTGGACCTCCACAGTGACTAAAGCAGACGGGGAACAAAGGAGGGAACACAGGTTCAGTGAAATGTCCAAACGTAGAAAACAATTATTCACATTAAAGTAGAGTTCTACCTGTCTGAAACTTTTGCTCCAGTCAACAAGTAATTATATCAGGATAAGACTGTTTGCCATTATTTACATTGTATTTTATGGTTTCGTGTCAATCAAGTTACATCTTCTGAGCGTCTTCGAACTGCACGGAAACATACGCCACAGTCAAGCGGATCCATGTCAATACCTGGTGATGTTCCATTACAAAACAAATATAGTTGAGAGAAAATAAACAGAGCCTCCTACTCGGAAGGATCTCAGGTTGCTGAGAGTGTGGTAACTGCAGGATGGCGAAGAACTGGATGTGCTGAGGTTTAAAGGGATCTCGGCCAAGACCAACTCCAGCAGGTGATCCTGACACCAGCGCGATGCTGCGATCTGACCGGGAGCCCGCGTCGGAGCAGAAAGACGAGGAGTTCACGGATCTGTCTTTGTGCTGTAAATACACAATGGTCACTGTGTGTTCCTTTTTAACGGATCAGTAGGTGTGAAAGGACAAGGAGGGGGAGGTAGAACATGAGAGGAAATCACATATCTGTAGCTGGTGAACAAGACGTTTCTAAAATCGCAGGTTTTCTTTTAACCTGCACTTAAGATATTAACCCAGCTTCTTTGCATCTTCATGCTGATATCCCCCATCCCTGATTAAGTATAAATATGAATAAATTTGAAATGAATTCCACATTTCTTTATGGAAAGCATATGCAGTTAAAGAGCAGCTAGTATAGTAGAAGAGTAAGTAAGTATATTTTTAGCTGGACTTTGGTCTTCCTTTTTCAGATTTTAACTGACTTCTCTTGCTCTCCACATTTCTGTTTTCTTTTGTTGTCATCTTTCTAAACCGAGACAAAAACGTAAAAGCTAGAGCCGAGCCCGGGTCTGTCTTGTTTCTTCTTCTACAACATAATTCTCAAACTTAAGAACTTCCACAACATGAGCCAATCTACCTTTTCTTTCCACAGTTCTTTCACATCCTGGGATAAAACGCTATATTTTTAAGAGCTTTAGTTGCACACTACGTCTGAAATCTCCATCCGAGTGAACAAATGTTAACAGTTATGTAGCCAGGAGTGAAGGTTGCCACCATTTCTGACTGAAAAGCATCATTACACATCCCCGTTCTTCTCCGTAGGACCATGACTACCTCAACAGCAGGAAAAGGGGGATGTCCAAGAGACTGACCAGGGACCTCCCACTTGTCAAGCTTCTTAACATTTCCATCACCCTGTCCCCTTTCCTGGGCGTGGACACCACGCAGTTCCACACCTCCCTCACTGACGGCAGAGAGGACTACTGGCTCAGTCTGCCTTCAGCCACTCAGGGGAAGCTGGTGAGAAACATTCACCCTTTTTTTAATATTTACCGCCATTTGCAACCCTGTAACTTTACAGTTTTTCGTGAAAGTTAACTTTTTTTTGCTGTTTTTGAGTCATGTGACGAAGTAACCATTTTCTGTCTTTTTTTTGTCACACACGTCCCAGTTCATCGAAAATAAATTAAAAAAAAATATCGGAAAAAGGTAACCTGAGTAAATATAAAATAGAACCACCCGTAGCTCCTTATGCTTTCAGGGTCATGGAGGAGCTGGTGCCTCTCTCCAGCGGTCACTGAACAGATCGCCAATCCATCACAGGGCTAAATCTAAAATGCACTTTTCAAATGAACTGACTTTCTAAAAGAAAAAGGCTATCCAAACCAACCTGGCCCTTCGTAGTAAAAGTCACAACTAACTTCCAGTTGTTGGCAGCAAGTCTGTTACACCTCTGTGGAGAAAGAGTTGTTTTGATTTGGTCACGCTGGAGGATTTTCGATCATGAGGGTCTTGCCTCAACATCTCTGTTGGATGTAGGTCCAGAGTTTGACTAGGCCATTTTAAAACCTTCACTTTGTTCTTGTTTTTAGCCATTCAGAGTTGGACTTGCTGGTTGTGTGCACCGTGGAACATTGTCATGATGTATAAAAGTGGGCTCGATCCTAAGGTTACAGAATGATAGCTGGACATTCAGGTCCTCGATTTTCCAGTTCAGGGTTAGAATACATGGTTCCATCAATTATAGCAAGTCATATAGATCCCTAAACAACAAAGTAGTCCCAGATCATCCCACTACCGCCACCATGCCTGCATATCAATATTATGTTGTTTTTCTGAAACGCTGTCAGTTTTATGCCAGGTATGGCACGATGCAGATCTTCCAAACTGTCCCTATTTTTTAGATCATCACATGATGTTTTGCTTCTGAAGATCTTTTTGCCCACTTTTAGGTTGATTCTGTCGTTGCCACAGTTCAGGCGTGTGAAACTAAGCCAAAAAGGATTCATCACAGTGAATTCATGACTTCACAAGGGCGGGAAGTAACATTTTCACACAGGGGCAGGCGTCTTTGGGTAGCATTTTTTCCCTTTAATAAATAAAATCCTAAAGTGTAAAGTGCAGTTTTCTATAAGAATACATCTGATCTGAAACATTTAAGTGTGACAAAAAAGAAAATGTTTTGGAGTGACCCAGCCAGTGTCGAAATGAGCTGGGGTTTGTGTTTTTGGATTTTACTCATTTTTGTTTTTAGATTATGTATTAATGTAACTAGTGGTTTTCTGCATGCAGATCTTTCTTTGTGGTGGATTTCTTATTTCTTCTGTTCTGCTTTTTGTGTATTGCTTTAAAGTCTTGTTTTAGTGCCGGTCTTCACTCCATGGTTCAGTTGGATCCTTTTCTGTGCTAGTTTGTGTTCATCAGTCACTTTCCAGCCAGAGTCTTGACTGGAATCTGATCAAAAATCTGTGAAGGAATATTGAATCAGCAATTATGATAAAGGTTTAATTGCGGTAATGCCAATACAAATTTTCTCATTGGATATTATAATGGGTGTAAGTGATTTAGACATATTATGTTAACCATGTGTGAATATATATATATATATATATATATATATATATATATATATATATATATATATATATATATATATATAGACATTCATAACACATTATATATCATCTTTTGATAAATCTCTTTCTCCTTTTCTATTTGAAACCAACTTATTATTGAATGAAAATATTTTTACAGTTAATATTGTCAGGGGTATAAAAGCTATGATATTTACTGTATTGTTATATCCTCATTTGTTTCAGCGTTTCTGCCAAAGCCATTTACCTGAAAAAATTCTCAGCTTAGCTGGTGCTGTATGAGAGCACGAACTGGCGAAGGAGCAAATTGACCCAGAGCCATGTCTTTTACTTGTTTGTTTACTTGTACGGGATTCGAACCCACACTTGTTTTAAAAGGAATAAAAAACAAAAGCCATTCGACATATGAGACAGACACCCGATACTCTAAAAGAAGCTGCTTTTAAGCCTGCTGTGCAAAATATAATCAATATAACCAAAATCCAGAAGATCTGTTAAGGCGATGATTAGATTTTACACAAGTGAAATGTTACAACGTGAAACTGGCATCAGTCATCCCGTTTTCCCGGTCCTTTCATCCAGATCCCCGTGATGAGCCAGTGGCGAGGGAAGTTCTGTGTAAAGCTGAATCTCACTAACCCAGCCGCCGTGAGCTGGTTCCTGGATAGGGTGGAGACCCTGCAGGCCCATTTAGGGATGGAGCACATTGTGCTGGAGGGGGGCGAGGGGAATCTGTTCGAGGAGCAGGCCCTGCGGCCACCGCTGGCTCTGAGTGGCGACAAATACGTCGAGCTTCTGGCTGACCTGGCCACCAGCCTGGGAGACTCCACCATCATGACCGCAGGAACCAGGTAATCCAACTTCCTCCTCATGTAATTACGCAACACTTACGTTTTCATTTCAAGGTTTGCTTATTCTCATCACTGCGTGCCTTAGGTCAAGCTACAAGCCTCTCTTCTTGAAGATGACGCCCCTGCTGTCTGACTGGAGTCCAATGGGTTTGAGGGCAATCATTCCCTCCTTGTTGCACCACGCTTTGGTGGGATACAACTTCCTCATTCCCGATGCAGTAGGTAATACAACAGACTTCTTATCAGATGTTTTTCGTCACCTAAATGCAATGTCAGTGAGATGCTGTATTTGAATTTCTCAAACTTTCAAAACAAGCGTATTGCAGGCGTTTTCTTAAAACTATTTTCTTTGACGGGGAGAAAAAGACAGCGACTGAAAAGATACAACCGTGATCCTTTAATTTCTATAAGCATAACATAGTATTTATCAACCCTGGTCTGATGTAACCCTTACATGCAGACTGGTAGCTCATTTCATGAGAACATTTAAGGCAATATCGTTTGCATATTTTTATACATAGAACCCACATTTTTACAAAGTCAAAGTCGGTTAAATACACATCAGTTTAAAAGCCCCTTTTTGGTGTTGAGTTCAACAATTCTTCAACTGTTTTTATTCCCTCATTTGTGTGTCTTTATTCTCGTAGGAGGCTCTCTGTCTGGAGACCTGGTCATAGATAAGGAGCTGTTCATACGGTGGCTGGAGATAGCAGCCTTTCTTCCCGTCATCAGCTTCCATACACCACCCTGGATCTTCGGCGAGGACCAGGTACAACGCAACCGCAACCCTGCAACACTTTTAACCAATCACTGGGCTTACAAACTTAGCGCTTGTCTGCATGATACATGCGCATCTCGGTAAGTTAGAACATTATCAAAATGTTAACTTATTCCCTTAATTCAATTCAAAAGTGAATACTCGTATTTTGTTGTCATTACAGAAAGATATTTTTCATGTATTTTTTTTTTTCTATTCGTTTTGACAAATTATGTCTTTTTGCCAATGAAAAACTAAAAAATGTAGGTTCTCAGAAAATTAGAACGCTTCATGAACACAATGAAAATAGATGTTTTAATTAAAAACAGTACTTTGAATCGTCTTGTGACTGAAAAGTGCTACATACATAAACTTACCTTATCTAAAAAATTTTATGTTATGGCCCACTTGATCATGGGTAAAACTGCTGACGTGAAAGCTGTCCAGCAAACAGTCACTGACACCCTCCACAAGAAGGCTAGGCTACTAAAGGTTATTGGTTTTATGCATGTTATTGGAAAGTTGTATGGAAGGAAAACATGTGTTTGAAAAGCTGCACGTCAACAAGTATAACTGCAGCTTTGAGAGGATTATGAAAAATTGCTAAGAGTTCGGCGGACAAGGGAATCATAGCCGGCAGCTGTTGTGTTCCTTCTGTTAAGACGCTTCTAAACTACAGACAACTCAGAGGTGTTTTATTTAGGCTAAGAAGAAAATGGGCCGGACTGTTGCTCAGATGTCCAACTAAGTAGTCCTCTTTTCAGATGAAGGTAAACGTTGCATTTCTTTTTTAAATCAAGGGCCCAGATGTTTGCAGAAAGAGGGGAGAGGCACATAATCCTTGTTGCTTGAAGTCTGGGGTGAAGTTTCCGCCGTTAGTGATGGTTTGGGGAGAAATGTTATCGGCTGGTGTTGGTCCACTGCACTGCAAAAATGGATCTAAAAATAAGTAAAATTTTCTTAAAATTTGTGTTTTTTTCCTAGATTTGAGCAGGTAAATAATATTATCCGCCAATGGAATTACTTTTTTGACCCCTAAAATAAGATAATTAGACATCCTGCACTTGAAATAAGATGATGGAGATGAATTGTTCCTATTTTAAGTGCAGAAGTCTTATTCCATTGGCAGATCATCTTATTTACCTGCTCAAATCAAGGACAGATACACTCATTTAAAGAAAATATTACTTTCTTTTAGTTCCATTTTTGCAGTGTGTGATTTATCAGGCCTAAAGTGAGTGCAGATGTCGTCCAACACTTCATGCTTCCCTCTGCTGACAAGCTTTATTGAGATGCTGATTTCACTTTACGGCAGCACTTGACACCTGCCCTCGCCACCAAAGTACCAATACCTTGTTGGCCTGACCCAAACCCTGTACCAAATCTATGGAATATTGTCAAGAGGAAGATGAAAGACACCTGACCCAACAACGCAGATTACCTGCAGGCCGCTAATGAAGAAACCTGGGTTTCCTTAATGTGACAAGAAACTGGGCAGGCAGGACTCAAATGACAACTTAGACAGTTTCCAATATTCTGTGGTTTAAGGACAGTTCAAAGGTCAGTACACGGAGAATCAGTCAAGAGGGCAGAGGTATCCAAAAAACCAATGGGCTGAGGCAGAGAGGACGCACAAAAAAAGGTCCAAAAGTCACTAGAAGCTAGAAAACGTGGGAAAAAGGGCTGGAACACTTGCTGGAAGAAACAATGACAAACTGGTATGGAAGGGAAATGACTGATTAAATATGAGTGAGGGCAGGTGTGTTCAGTCAGGCTGGCTGGGGAAGTGCAGGAAGCAGAGGTTGGGCAAAACAAAGTCGCCACGTCACACTTAACACCCCAACAGAGCCACAGAATGACCACCTCCACACTACGCCGCATTTATGGAGTAATTATAGAAAAATGAGCTACGGCCCATTATAAAGTGCAACTGTTTTTATACTATATGGACATACTTTTCAATAAGCCAGCATTTCTGAATTAAAAAACTAATGTTTAAGTGTTTTTTTAATAGTCATTTTCGAATATTCATAGAAAATTAAATTTGGGGGTTGTTTAGCTGGGAGTCACAAACATAAAAGTGTAACAGAAATAAAAGTTTGTCACACACTGGTTCTCATAAATCGCTATAGTGCATGGGTTTCACTTAGATATTTCAATAATATTCTGATTCCTGAGATTCACCTGTAACGCAATTTCTAAGGCGTGAATATGAAGGTGTGACATTTTGTTGCCGATTTTTGTTCAACAAAATGATGGCGCACCGCGAAGGAAGGTGTAATAAATGCGGCACGTCTGAAGCTCCGAAAAGATGAGCATAAAATGCAAAACTGCTTCTCAACCAAGATAGAAAAGAAGAAACTTTCTGGCAGCTCTGCTACCGGAGGTTCTCATTGACGCCTTTGTGGCATCGTCCCATCTTTGTCCACAGGAAGTCAGAAATTAGCAAACGGCCAGCCGCAGCAGGAAAACAAGGCATGCAGTCTCTGGTGACGGATCAGGATACTTTTGCTAACAAAGTGCAAGAACTCGGGCTCCTAAATCTATCTTTTTTTTTATCTACATATGTATATATATTTTTTTTTTTTAAGAAGATGGCAGCTGTTTCACCCCTCCTCTATCCTCCCAGTCTGTCCTCATCTCACTCACCTGTGGTTAAGTGTCCATCTGTTCTGAATTACAACCCCTGTTCTAGATTTATGGCTCACTCTCGCTCTCTAGAGCCACCTCAACTGGAATGAGGATTCCGAGGCAGATTTTGGCAAAAAAAAAAAAATTACTTTACTGTGGCAATTAAAGTTTCCATCGGTGATTGACAATTGTGACAGAATAAAAATGATGAATTACTTTTTCTTTTTTTTCTTTCTTTGCTACCAGTAGCAATTAGGGATGGAAGCAGGAAAGGGTCCTGGTTTCAACTTGTGTTTTGCGTGACAAAAGATAAAAATAGAGCTTTTGGACAGTTCTGCTAGACGTTGGACAGCAGCAACTTTTCCACTGTGGTATGTAACACAGCCTTCAGCTTATAAAGCCGAACGAAGCGAGACCGAGGTGAGGTTTAGTGTAAAACAGTCTGCTGAAATACATGTTGTAAATAACTTTAATACGGCCATTTTTACTGCACTTCAGTGCACCTTTGTTTCCAGGATCTGCGAGACCTTGTGCAGTCACAGACAGGTCACAGCAGCAACTGCTGCGGAGTCAAATAGCAGCGGAAAAACCTCAAAGCCACACACACGCCTGGATTCTCAATTAGAGCAAGATTCACTCAAACCTGGGCAGCGGTTCAGGCTCATTCCAAATGTTCCCAGTCCCCGGCTCATGAAAATACATTTTCTTTTTAATAGATGTGGTCAAATTAGGTTTTTGTCACGAGACACTGAGGAGGATGTGACCCTTTAAGGAATGCTGCAGTCATTTGGCTAAAAGGAGTCCAGGAAACGCTTGGACCGTGGAGCCACTTTAAGGCAAAAGCAAGCTGCTGCACTGGTGAGGAGGCACAGATTCACCGGGCCTTGCTAAAGTATGGATACCCTTTAAACAAAACAAAAATTATGTCATAAGCTCAAACTTCGATGAAGCTTCTTGGTGTTGTTATAGACCATCACAAAATAGCGTATGATTGTGAAGTGGATGAATTCTCAATTGGTTTTATGTCTGGGTTATTATGACTAGGTCCTCCAAACACATGACTCTACGTTGATCTAAACCCATTTATTTCAGCTGTGAAGTTGATGGGAGTGAAGCAGCACCCCTCATTTAAGACCATCTTCAATGAAGCAATAACCAGACAGGCCCAGAAAAACATCTCAGAACCCACTCACTCTCTTTATGTAGAGTACCAGCTTAGAGTCCCTGCCTGTAGAACCGAACCACTATAAGAACTCATTTGTTCCGCTTTCCATTAAAGCAATAAACAGTAACAAATAAACAGTAACAAACAGTAAACTGTGGAAGTAGACAATGGCATCTAAAAGTCTAAACTAAACTGATATGCTTCTTTTATGTATTCATTTTTCTTATGATGGAATTTCTATAGTAGCGAACACAGCCAGAAACAGTGTTTGGAGGTTATTGTCATCAATGAGTTTGACCTGTGACTGTTTAAAAGTTAGGGAGGTCGTCCTGTAATTGAGAGGTTGCTGGTTTGATCCCCTGCTCTGACCGTCTCAGTTGTTGTGTCCTCGGGCAAGACACTTCTCCCGCATTACGTGCTGCCGGCGGTGGTCAGGGGGTCCGGTGGCGCTGTTGGTATGGCAGCCTCGCTTCTGTCAGCACCGTCAGGGTGCGAACCGGTCAATGACTGCCGTGTAAAGCCCTGTACATATCAAGAAAGGTAAATACGCCTTTCTATTTGAGTGGAATCTGACATCAGAGCAATGCTTTCTGTTAGCGAAGCAAAGACTTGGAGCTAAGCTAGGGAGATGCTGCTCACGTACAGATCCACACCCAGTTGTGGGCATTAATGCACCTACAGTTTGCTTTGCTGTCTGATAATGCATCAAAAAAGATGTTGATCAAATTGCAAAAAAATAGAAAAATATAATGTTGCTTGGAGACTCTGTGGTTGAATCAAATACATGTGGACTGGTGGTAGTTTGACGTTACCTGACTCCGCCAGATAGATTTGCTCCGCATATGCATCTGGAAACCTTGCGTTGACGTAATTTTGGGAAGGGGCGAAAATACTGGTTAGCTGATTGGCCTATGTTGGTGATAGACGGGCCAAATAAACCAATCAGATCAACGAAGCATATGACGTACTCGTCAACATGCTTCGTCGTCGCTCGTAACAGAGCGACGACGAAAACACAACCACAAGCCAAGCTACTCTTGCTGCTGCAGGTAAAGGCTCGTTAGCTCAGCAAAGAAATACTCTGTAATTCCGATAAAACTTGCTCGATAGCCACGCTAACGCTAGTTTCATCGGCTGAAGCCGCCATGTTCTTTAGACTGAACTGCCGCGCTTCTTGTTGCGTCACACCTCAACCCGCCTCAAAGCCAACGCTGACTGGACGTTCGTTTGGTGAACAGCTCCAACTTTTCTTTAACGGAAAGTAGCCAGACTGATCTGCGAGTGAAACCCTGAAAGCTCACGAGATCAGGATGGTCTCACGAGGCTAAGTTTGACGTGGTTTGTTGGTAAAAGGTGTGTCGGAGAGTTCGCCTCCATGCTCATTACCTTTACGATCCGTCTCAACCCTCCAGGTGTTGAACCTGACCCAGATTTACATCACAAGGCATCAGAGGGATGTGGTCCCACTCATAGAGAAGTACGCGGAGGAGTGGCAGACGACGGGAAACCCCATCTACCGACCCATATGGTGGCTCAGTCCCAGCGATCCCATGACCTTCACCACCGATGACCAGTTTCTCATCGGAGACGAGGTGACTAGTGGCCTGGTCGGGCTCTGAGGGGGAGAGGATCCGGTTCATATATTCAGCCTCTGACGTCCATCCAACTTCCAGTTGGCGACCGGCTCAGTTCTGGTTAAAAGGTGAACTAGTTTGAACTCTTGTGTTTTCAGGTCCTGGTGGCACCAGTGGTGGAGAAGGGGGTGGTCCAGAGGGATATTTATTTACCAGATGGGGGCTTCCAGTGGCAAGACAGCCAGAGTGAGCAGGTGTTTGACGGCGGGACGTTTCTGCAGGACTACCCTGTCCCTCTGGAGGAGGTGGCTGTTTTCTTGCGGAGAAGCTGAGTCCCGACTAATCCTCTTAGTCGCCCCAACCTATTACTGTTTTTAATCAAATTCTTAAAAAAAATATATATTTTTCTGAAAGTGTTCTGATCTCAACTTGCACTTTTCCACTAAAGACCATTGGCGTTGTCTCAAGGTCTGACTTGAGATAATATGTAGAAAGACTTTTTTTTTTTTATACTTGCACTTTAAAGTTTGAAATTGTTGCATTTTTCACTTTTGTGACAGTTTTTTTTTCATCCTTTTTATTGTTAATCAGTGTTACCTCCTGGCTGATTTTTCTGGCTTTTTTATTATTATTATTATTATTATTATTCAATCATCTTTCTTCTGTGTATAGTTCCTGAGAGATCCGTGTGTTTACATACTGCCTTTCAACAGTCTTTAAATTTCTAGTCGCTGCTGGTTCTCTTCATAAAGAGGAACAAAGCATTGTTGGCTCAAAAGAATCTCTCAAGAAGACCAAAATGAAGAAACGGAAAAATACAAGAAGACTTTTGGAAGAGCTGTTTTCAAGGGAACTGCTTAGTAGAAGGAAATTGGGTCACACACACACACACACAAAAAAAGCTACAACATTGGGACATTAGCACTGTGGTATTGAAGGACTTGCTCAGTCATTGGAAAATGTGCTTTTACTTGAACCTAAAGAGCAGAGGGGCTGATGCTTTATGAATGTACCTCAGATTATTGATGCTTACCGCTTTGTGAAGTTGTTACACGCAACAGTCCATCACCAACTAGCATATTTTCAGTGAATAGTTTAGTTAGGTTAATACAACACAGTTGGACATCCTTAGTACTGTATTCCCATAAACTTGAGGCCAAGCCACTGTTGTTTTAACTGTGCCTATGTCTGCATTTAGCTCAGATTTTATCTTCTTATTAACTTACTGTATCGGGAGATTCCTCTTTTGACGGCCTGACACATGTTACCAATAAATGCTCTTTTATGAGAGCCAATCGAAGGGTTAGAACTAAAGCATCGGAAAGGACACCTACCACATGAATAGGAAACATTTGGGGAAACATGCTTATTTGGTTAGTTTTTGCAAACTGAAGCAGATATTAAAAGTTCAAATGGCAGGTTTTTGGCACAGATCATTAATCTTCATTTATTTTCCTACATTTAATGTGACATTTAGTCTGTAAAATTAAACTGAACAGCCAAACAAATCTGCAGTAGCCGGTTTGTACAAGAATCCATAACCTTAAATGAATACTTAAGCCACTTTGTTGTTTAATTTCAGAATTCAGTTTTAAAGGGGAACCCACCTGCCTTTTATCATACAGAGATTGCTTCATCTTTGCTCATTTGCATCCTTTAGCTAAAGGGTTAGGGTAAGGATATGGTATGTAACATTACGTCGTAAAGACTGTCATCAGGACCGGGTGAGAATATGGGACAATAGTTGACGTTACGTTACTAAATCCTAAATGTCATAAAAAGAGGAGACAGAAAGCAGCAGAGATGGGTAATCCAGGTTCAGTAAACAAAACGCCTGTACAGAGATTAGTTCCAACCATTTGCCTTTTCAGCTCCACAGCAGAGACGGGGACTAATGTTTAAACCAGAGGAGGATAAAGTTAATAATATAGTATTTTATGTATGAACTATTACAAAAAAATGAGGAATATTGAGCATCTTGTAAAGTTATACTTTGGTAATGGTTTCACAAATAAGGGGATGCTTAATCTTTTTAGCACATCAACAACAAATCATGTCCCGACCCCCACTTTGGAAACCGCTGGTTCAGACAGCTGAATTTAAGGAAAACTTTTATTTTTCAGCAACAAAGTGAGTCCAAGAATCCATAGAAATATAGATAAAGAATGACCATACCTTCCCAGAGCTCAGAAATCTGAAATACCTGATCTAAATCTGAAATCAGTTGTTTGGTCACCTGACCAAAGGACATCCTCACAATCTGACAGATTTAAGGATAATTTGCAAGGCAGAGTAGCATGCTGTTATAAAGCTACAAATGAAAACCGAATGCTAAAATTGAAATGTAAGGTGTTATGACAAAGTGTTCATTTATGGGTGTAGATGCTTATGCAACCAAGTTATTACACTATTTTTCTCTTCTAGCAAATTGGTATTTGTTTCAGTTGAATTACATTACACAAAAAGTGTTGAAATTATCTGTCGTCTCTCTTTTTTTTTTTTTACATATTTGAAAACTTGCTTTTTACCTTTGTTGTGGACATTGTATGTAGATGTCCATATTAGAGCTACAAACAAGAATGAACTAATGCATACAACTGGCGGTGAATTAAGAACGTGTCATTTTTTGCAAGAACTAAACCAATATTTTGTTGTTAAATCCTTGGAAATTGGTTGATAGGATGCTTAACAAAAAAAAAAAAAAGTAGCCTCTGTGTTTTTTGTCCCGGTACGTACCTTGACCTGTCAGGTCCTTTAGACAGTCTGCATTCACATCCGTTAACTTCTGTAGTGTGCTAGCTTGTTAATAATCTGAATTAATGCTCTCATAAGATTTATGATGAGATTGTAGATCTGCCCCCTCCAAACAAAGAAGAAATCACTGTATATTTTTATATTGTTTCTGTAGATGGTGATCTATGGTAAAGGTTTTTTTTTCTTAACTGATTTTTCTCTCTGCAAAACAATCTTAACTAGCCAGCAGTGACATTACAGACCTTGTGTCTCCACATAAACTAGCCGAACAGATACCAATGCTGTATCAGCTAACACACTCAGGTCGAACAAAGTTTATCAGTTCACCAAATGTCTTAGTGCAGCGTAGCATGTTGTGATCACACTGATGTCTTAATCTCTCAAAGAGCAGAATGTACAATGTGCACACAGGGATTTTTCCACAGCCCTTCTGGTGAGCGGTTCTTCTGGTTCCTAGGAGAATATGTTAAACGAATGTTTTTGCTCTTTTTTCAAACATAAATGTTGAAGGAAAAGCTTTTACGCTTTATTCCTTTCGTCTACGAATGGAGCAAGCCGGATGCCTTATTAATGTGCTGACGTTAAATTCACACTAAGACGTGTTTCTGGATTATTGCAGCATCAGCAATGAGAGTACAATGACTGTGCCATTACATGTGTTTTTTTTTTTCCTCTCTCTTTTTTTTCTTTAAATTGGAGATTGTAGAATGATGCAATAAAGTTTACATTTTCTTACTTCTGGTCTTCCTTTTCTTAAGCTCATGCTTATTTCGTGAGAAAAGGGCGGTCACAGAATCCCCGACTGCCAACATTTATTGGACGATGAGAGCCTAAATATCTTTCACATGGAACAAACGATATCAAAGCAGAGTGTATCCTTTAGCAACATTTGGTCCCAGAACCTGTAACAACCAAATCTAGAAATTTCTGTCAGCAGCCAGGAGTGTTTTTTTTTTTTTTTGTCCTTTCATCATTTTTGTCACTTCTTCAAGGTTTTTATTTGCTATTGCAGAATCCAGCTACACTCAAAGCTTTTTTATGCTATTATTCCCACCTTTTCTTTTCAACTAACCTGGGACTGCCGCATCGAGGACTGAGGCCTCTGAACATGGGTCACATGCTCTATGGCACGGTATTTGCTTCAAAATTCAAGAAACTTTATTGTCATTGCATCACATGTTAGGAGCATGAGGTGAACGGAATTAGATTGACTGGTCCCAGTATAAGCCCTGATAAAAATAAGAATAAAATTATACAGGAAGCTCTAGATGTCCGTGATAGTGGATAGGCTGTGTCCTACGGTTCTCTGTGCAGCCTTCACCACCCTTTGCAGAGCCTTCTTTTCTGCCGCAGAGCAGCTGCCGTGCCACACAGCGATCCAGAAGCACAGGATGCTCTCCACCACGCATCTGTAAAAAGATGTCAGGATTGAGCTACCCAGACTTGGCACGCCTCAGCCTCCTGAGGAAATACAGGCGCCGGCGTGCCTTTCTGATCAGGAATGAAGCGTTGCTGCTCCAGGGGTTGTTCTCCTTGATGTGGACACCCAGGCACCTGAAGCTAGAGACCACTTCCACCGCTGTTCCTCCTATGTGCACAGGAGGAAGGGGAGGATGTTTACCCCCTCTTGAAGTCCATGATCATCTCCTTGGTTGTTTTATCTGCACCATCCCTCCAGCTGTTCCACCTCCTGCCTGTAGTCAGACTCATCGTTGTTGAGGATGCGTCCGAACACGGCCGTGTCATCCGCAGACGTCCCTATGAGACAGCTCTGGTGATTCGCTGAGCAGTCGTAAGTGTGAGCAGGGTAAACAAGAGGGGACTCAGCACACAGCCCTGGGGGCAGCCGGTGCTGAGGGTAAAAGGGGAGGAGGAGACGTCGTTGGTCCTTAACCAATGACAGGAAGTCGAGGACCCAGATGCAGAGGGTAGAGCTCAGTCCTGGTGCGATGAGTTTGTGGGATGATTGTGTTGAAGGCGGAAGTAAAATCCACAAAGAGCAGGCAGACATAAGAGTTCTTATTCTCCAAATGGGTGAGGGCAGTGTGGACCACGGAAGATACGGCATCCTCTGTGGATCGGTTCTTTCTTGTATGCATGCAGGTTTGGAGGGTCCTCCTTACTTCTACTGAAGTCACGCTGAGGGACTGTTCACCTGGTGGGGGGATGGGTCTGGTGCTGAGGGGGGTCAAAGCGGGCTCAGAAGTTATTAAGTGCATCAGGCAGAGAGGGGTCCCTGGGGCACTGTGCATCCTGGATCCTCTGGCCGTATGCAGCCTTGGCTCTTTTCACCCCTGCAGTGAGCTCTCTTCTTGTCACCTTGAGTGCCAGTCTGTCACCAGACCTAAACACTGCATCCCTGACCTTCAGCAGAGACCGGACCTCCGCGTTCAGCCAGGGTTTCTGGTTTGGATAATCTGTTACAGTCCTGGTGCAGGTGACATCCTCTGCACATTTTGTGGATGTAGCTGAGGAAAGCTGATGTGTAGTCCTCTAAATCCAGGCCTCCCTCTCGGACAGCTGCTTCCTTGACAACCTGCCAGGCTGCGCGCCGGAAACAGTCCTGTCGCGCAGGGACAGTGGCGCTGGGCCACACGGTGATGGTCCTCTGTGTCAGCATGAGGACAATAGCCAGGAGCCAGCATGATGGAAATGTGGTCAGAGAAGCCGAGGTATGGGTGGGGCACAGCTCTGTATGCGTCATGTTAGTATGTATAAACACAATCCAGCGTGTTATCACCAAACTTAAGACTATGGAAGACCCAGCGGTGGCTACTCCCTTGTCACAGCAGGCTATATCACTTCTGAAGTCCATCCAATGATGAAGCCAGCCTAACTGTGCTAATGGATAACAGAGGAAGTAGGCAATCCCGCATTTGATCATCTTAGGCAAACTAGCCAACACCCTCTCCAAAGCTAACGCAAGGGAGTACTCTCCTTCTCATTTGCCAGTGCCAGTGCTGGTCTATCATGAATCAGATCACGTGGCAGGCTTCGGGTTGGACATAGCCTCTTGCAAGAAGGAAGTAGCCACCGCCGGCTGCGCAGTAGTCTTAATTTTGGTACTAATACCGCGCCATGTTCCGTCTGTGCTACACCCTTGCACTCTAACACCACCCTGTAACCTGATTTTATGCAAGTCTGTTCATGGAAAAAGTGTTGCACAACTGTAAACCTATCCACATGTGGCCGGTATCATAAACCGAAAAGCCAGGCAAAAAGAGACGGGGCAAAGAGGCTTGCGATTACTCCGGAGGAGCTGCTGAGATTCAGAGCTCAGGTTTGGGAATGTGTCCATGAGATCAAGTAGTGATGGGATCCACAAAGAAAGTCTAGTTTGCAGTGCTCTGCTCAGGTGAGAGCAAAATGTGACTTTTTATGCAACAAGCAAAAAGGCAATGTGTGTAAAACCGAACATTGCCCTAAAAATGCCATCCCCAAGGTGAAACATGGTGGTGTAAACGTCATGCAGCGGAGGTTATTTTCTTCTGCAGGGAAAAGGAAACCGGTCATAGTTAATAGGAAGATGGCCTGAGCCAGTTAGAGGAAAATCCTTAAATAAACCTGTTAGAGGCTGCAAGGGATTTGAGACCAGGGTGGAGGTTCACACCCCAGGAGGCGAATGACCCTGAACAAACAATCAGAAGTACAAAGAAATGTTTAGATTAAAGCGTATCAATTTGTTTCAATGGCCGACTCAAAGTCAAGAGCTAACAAAAACTGAGAATATGTAGCGAGAAAAACTATGTGTCTAAACAGTATCTCTGCAATCGCACTGAGTGTGAAATGTTTCACAAAGAATGGGCAAAGAAATACAAATTAGCAAAGCCCTGTACCCCTGCTGTAACCAGGCGAGTGCACACGCAACAAATTCTCGTTTAGATAAGCACGACTGACGCAAATCTCAACGACAAAGATGATTGCAAGACCGCCTTGAAATGAAAATCTGGTAGCGGACATATTTTCAAGCTGATGATGCATCTGGCCAACATTAAAACGGAAGATGAGGATCAACCCCGTGGCGTGACTGGCAAACAGTCTGGGATCTCAGTCCTGTTGGATATGTATAGAAACTGAAAAAGAGGCGCATGACGAGGCTCTGTGTGAAACTCTGATCAGAACATGACAGAACATTAGTGAAGTCAATGCTTACAGATAATCATGTTTTTTTTTCTGTTCAGCACCCCATAGTTTGAGGTGGCATTAATCAAGGAGACTAACATCTACTTTAATGCCACTTAAACCTACTAAAAGTTATTTATAGCTTTGGAGAGCGTGCTGTGGGAGAGATCCTCAGTGGGTTCACATTCATCCTTACCTTCCTCCCTCTCCCACAGCCGCTTGGCCGGGCTCCACCTTGAGGCCCTCGCTCCTTTGGCGCAGTTGGACAGGTGCAGCTGGTAGCAGACTCGCAGGGTTCCTCCACGCCAGCCAGCCAGCGAGCTCCCCCTCTCAGTTTACACCCTTGACTTAATCACTTAGATTCATGTGGCTCTTCTTAAAAATCGGGGCACGGTTCTCAGCCAGATAAGGTTCTCATGACATGCTGGTGCAGCTCGGTGGTTTGTGAGGTTGATGGAGTTACAGTGCGAGAGATTTGAGCGGGCTTTACTTAACGGGGCAAAACCCCAAACGACCTCAATCTTGTTATTGCCCCTTTTTCCATTCGTTGTCCAAGATACTTTCAATAAGTCGCAAAACAAGAAGAAATGTGTTTAACGCCTTTAGGAGGCGGTAAGTTCTGCTTTGACGTCGAGTCCCTTTCAGAAAAAGCTGCGGTCCAAGACGCCCTCCCCTAAACTAACTGCTGGCGTCAGAACACAGAGGTTCTGCGCATTCACTGAGCAAACACGTAACATTCAACCCAATTAGTTTTCAGCACAACAGATGGTTACGTAACCTCTCCGACGGACCAAGAAAAACAAGCTGTGCTGCCAGAGAAACACCCAAATACAGAATGGCACAATTAAGCTACACACAGTAGCAACAATTCCAACAATGCTGTTCTCCTCTGTTGACAACTATCAGTGACAAAACGGAATAAAGTCGTCGGGTGCGCGCACGAAACGCTCATAAAACAAGATAGGCCACACTGGCTCCAAGCTTTTCTTTTTGAGTGTGTGTCGCGGAGCAGGAGGCACATGAATTCGACCGGTGACAAGCAGGGG
The DNA here is from genome assembly GCF_011125445.2 of Fundulus heteroclitus. Classification (NCBI taxonomy): domain Eukaryota; kingdom Metazoa; phylum Chordata; class Actinopteri; order Cyprinodontiformes; family Fundulidae; genus Fundulus; species Fundulus heteroclitus. Next base: position 26,174,567 of record NC_046362.1, on the reverse strand, counting down.
CTGCCGATCTCTCCAAAGTCTACTTTTAGAAAGTGCAAGTCGAGGTTTTAGGTTTCAGTGTCTGCTCATGAACGAATGGCTTTTCCGTTTTGGCAATTAGGTGCACGATTTAGTCTAAAAGCGCTTTCAAAAGCCAGCCGTCAAGGCACTGCAGGGTTTTACTAATATCTTCAATTTTATTCACAGGAGTAGATCCCAACCCCCTTTCCTTAATACTTACTTAATACGCTTGAAACAAGGATAAATGTTAAAGATTTTTGTTAAAACCATAAAACATATTAGTTTTGATCTTTTTTTCCCGTGATTTGACCTTTTGTTTTCTCACTGTGAGCTCTAGGAAGACCTTGGGAATGCAGTGTGGAAATGTTAGCCTCATATCAAAAGGTGAGGGAGGGGTGACAGCAGAGGGAAGGAGGTCCCATTGTCAAGGTGTGCCAATGGGACACAAAAAAAAAAAGTAGAGAGTCAGACACATGTGAGCAGTTTCTGTATATTCTTTTCAATTTTACAAGTTTTTCCCAATAATTTGGGATGAATAATTGCTGATAAAGCTCAGAGAAGGAAATTATTAATATCCCTAAAGCCAGAACTGACTCCTGGGTGCCATCCACATGAGCCCAACCACCTGTCCATCTGTCAGTGCAATGCCCTTAGCCAAATTTCCTTTAATTAAATCAACACTTGGCTAAGAAAGGAAAAGAGCTTATTTTCAGGCGATGTTATAAGGAGGTCAATGGTCAGAAATAAGGGAGGAAAAAAAAGCAAGAAATTAGCAAACATCTCTAGACCAAGTTATAGCTAAATGTATGCAAGACGTAAAGAAACACCTGATTAAATTAAAATTTCTGTGACCTTATCAGCATTCGGGTTTTTACATTCAGTAGACAGATGTCTGACCCGTTTTGGTCCAGAGAAAAAAGGGACTAGTGTCATTGAAGAGTTGAGCTTATTACTAGTCTCTGATGCCCGTAGCAGAGATTTACGCCATCCTTAAAAAACGCAAACGTTAAAAAGAGGTAGCGCAAATGGTACTCTACAGACCTCTAAATCAGTATCCCTTTTACTCAGGTAAAGTTACAAAATTAATAGCTTTGGATAAAACAACACCTCTTTAACCCCTCCCAGTTCAATCTCATGCCTTGACATAAAAGCTTCGCATCCAGCAAGCTTTTGCAATCCAGTGATTTTTGTTTCTGCCAAGTTTAAGGGTCCTAAAATTAATTATAAGAATTAATATTTTTAACAACTTAATTGTTTGAAGATCACTACTTCTGCTATGAATAAAATACTCTCTACTCATATGAATTAAAAGGAAACCACTTAAGCCAATCAAGACAATCTCTTGATGCAAAAGAGCTTCAAATCAATTTGCCACCTTCCCCAAATAGAGCATGATTAGAAATGAAAGTCAGTACGATGACTTCTTCACAGTGGATATTATTCATCACAGTTGCATAACTACACTTCTTAAAACTAGACTATGAGCAGAACAGAAAATTACTTCAAATGTAATGTCAGGGTTTGAACTTTTTTTTTTTTTTTTGGAGTTTTAGACATTGTACTTAAATTTGTTTTTTGTCTTTTTAGGGTCAAACCCAAAGGTCCAGGGACAAGAGATGGAAAAAATAGCTAAACTATTACATTTAATAACAATAATAATTGTCCTTGGTAAATTAACTAATACACTAAAACTAATTCAGGTACCACTTTACAATAAAGCTCCCTTTATAGATGGCTATTAAATACTTTATAGATGTGCTATTAATCAATATTTAAACACTTTATAACTGATTCCTAAGAGTTTATTGTGCATTAATTTAAGGCAAGAGAAAACTGACCAGTTTGTGCTTACAAAGTAGTAACTTAGTTTGACATGTTTCATATAAGCAACTCTAGATGAAATAAATAGTTGAACAGATTAGACTTACTATTTGGCAAGAAACAGGTCAGTTGTGTCTCTTGCTCGCCCTTAATGCATATTAAACACATTTGAGTTATAAAGTGTTTATAGATTATTTAATGATAATTATAAACCATTTATTATCCATCTATAAAGTGGAGCCTTGTTGTAAAGAGGCACTGTTCATGTTTAATGTTCTTTAAAGCATAACTGCCCCCATATTAATGAAACTAGATTCATCCTTAAGTCTAAAAACTGTTAAAACTAATGTTTTTTAAATCCCTCTAGCTGTAAAGGTGATGACTACTGGTCTTAACTATGAAGTCCATTTATATATTAGATCAAATGCACTAGAAATAAGAGTCTGAATGAGGCCGATACAGCTGTCTGACATTCACTTTATTGTTAAAACTTTGTTTGGTATGTCACCTGCTTGTCTTTTCACACAACTTTCAATGAAAGGCAAACATGTACAGCTTCATCTTCAAATAACATGCAGCAGTGTAAACATGAGGTCTACTGAGATAAAAAAAAAAAAAAAAAAAGTCAAGCAACTACAACATACTGGCAAAGTATGATAACAAAAATGTCATGTCTCAACAAAAAGAAAAAAAAAAAGACTTCATAAATCAAAACAAGCTTTAACTTAGTGCTTATCATTCACCACATTCAACTGGTAAATATGCATGTTTGTGTCAATTAGGAGGTTAAAACAAAAGTAAAAGAAAAACATTGGATTGACATCATATAAATAAAACAAAAAAAACAAAAAACTATAATTTAGCTTTTTTTATTTTTAAAAAAGTTTCTTCTAGAGAAACTTCCGTTTCCTACAGTTCTGGAGACCAACAAGCTGCTATGGTTCTGAAACATCTCAACTAGGCAACAACAGCTAGACCACCGCGCCGTTAACGGGAACACCGACACGTCGCCCATAAAACTTTACACATCCTCTCAAAAGAATATTGTCTTTTTTAATGAAGTTCCAGCTGAGCACGTTGTGTCAGACTTACACCCCGCATCCTTTGCTATTCTGGTTCTCACTTCACTTTATGTCGCCTGCCAACCTAGCAGGGTCACGCAGCGTCGCGCTGCATTCAATCATCCACTGCAGAAGCCAGAAAGAGCACTTCTTGACAAACGGCCAAGTGCGCAAAGACCTGAGTATGAAAATGAGACGCGCACATAACCGCCTTCCTGGCGACCTCATAAAAAAAAAATTTAATAAAAAAATCAGAGCAGCTAAAACTGAACGGACAGACTGCAGAGATGCGTCGGAAAAGGCCATGGAGATAAAGACGGCGGCACCGGCTTCCTGGTCTTGCGTCACGCCAACACAGAAGTACCTATCAGAGCAGAGCTCCAAATCTACAGCTCTTGTGATTACAGGTGTACCATTTCACTGCAACCGTTTAACCGAGAGAGTCGGCCTCTGTTTCAGCTGAAATCACGCGAAATCGGCGGACACGGCGTAACCAAAAAAAACACGATGTTTAACGTTGTGTTCGCCGTTTGGGACAGCTGTGGTGAGTCAGGAAGCAAAAACAGAAACCCACACAGGGAGGAAACTATTAAAAGTATTGCACCATCTTATAACTTAAAACCCAATTTTAAATTGGTTGATGCTATTCCACGAGTCTTCAGCTAAAATGTCATTCAGTGTTGCAGCGCGGATTTGTTCCCAGACGAATATGTTCTCCTCCCTTTCTGCCCCTTCTTTTTTTTTTTTCCTTTATACATTAGTGGGTTGCTAAGGCACCTCTAAAGTTCGCTTTTTGCAAATAAATACTTTGATCTGCACACCACCTGTTCTGGAGGCTCGCCTCACCCAAACTGTACAAACAAATCTCTTCACAAACACGTCGACAGCGACGTGTTCCAAATGCCTTCCTTATTCATGTAACATTAATTAACTCAAAAGGTGACCCCCAAATCGCTCAAGTGAATCTGCGCAATCTACAGGAAGATTTTGATAAAGCAGCGATTTTTTTTTATATTTATTTCACCAGAAGAAACAGAAAAGAAAAAAAAAGAAGATGAAAGAAAAAAAACAAAACGGTAGGAATAATCACTTGGCCACTTTCTTCTCAAGCTGATAGAGAGCCAGCATATCCAGCATGGCCTGTCTGATGTTGTCACCAAAACGACGCGAGTCCTGGAATAACAAGAGAGAATGTGGTTTAAGAAAGGAGGAAGTTCCCCGAAAGCAGAGTACAATCACTGCGTTAAAATCGAAAATTTACAGTTTCTGGACTTGAGTATTTGCTGGAGATGTGGAAGTTGATGAGGTCCTCCCCGACGATGATGTAGGAGACGCCATACCCGTCATCAGCCACCTAAAGAAGATGAAATCCGATATATCAACAACTGCATTGGGAGTTTCTAACCTTCAAAGAAGACAAACAATGCCTGTCCAAATTATTCATACCTCTAAGTTTTTCCTCTTTCGTCACGTTGTGTCAACCTGTTATTTTTTTGTATCGTTTTCATAATGATACCGATACTATAGTTACGTACCACCATATTTATGCTGTATTAATAAAATGACAAATAACCATTCTTATGTCCTTATAAAAAAAACTTTTTACCCATAATGAAAAAATAATAAAAGTGGACATCCACCTAAACTGAGCCAAGGAGAACATTAATCAGAGAAGCAGCCTGGAAGCTGCAGAGATCCACAGCTCAGAAGGAAAAATCTGTGCAAAGGGCTATTAGCTGCCACAGATGTAAACTTTATGGAAAAATGGGATGAAAGCAGCCATTGTTGGGAGAAAGCTTTAAGTTGCCCTGTCCAAAGAAGCATGGAGTTGGCAGCATTATGGCATGGAGATGCTTTTCTATAGCAGGTACAAGGAAGCTGATCAAAGGTGATGGAGCAGTGGATGAAGCTATATACAAAAAAAAATAAAATAAAAAATATGTTGGAGGCTGCAGAAGACTTTAGACAGGGTGCAGGTTCAACTTCCAGAAAGACAACAGTCCTAAACATCTAATCAGAGCTACAGCAGAATGGCATGTCCATATGTCAAACTGAGATTCTGCAGCAAAACGTGGAAATTAGTACAACGTTCGTGGTTGTAACAAACTGTGAAAAATGTTTAAGGGGTATGGAAACTTTTACAACCTGCATTAGAAGGTTGAGAGGCTGTCATACCACCCTATGAAACTGAGAATGATTATCCAGACGAATAAAAATGTAACTTACTGGACCGAATCCCCCTCCGGAGGACACCAGCTCCGGATGTCTGACCAGATCAAACAGCTCGACCTGCTGCAGAGGGGTCTGACTGGTGGACAACCTCCATGGCTCAGACAAGACCTGCACATCAAGTTGTTTTTTTTATATTTATTCCCATGATCAACAAAAAAAACACACGCTGTTCTCAGGAATAAAACAATATAAATGTCATGTGCGACAACTTTTTAACAACAGCTCATACCTCTTTGAGGAAGGGTGATTCCTCTCCTAGGTATTTAGAAACCACATAGAGACAGAAAAGGTGGCGATCAATGCCCTGGCCCGTCATTGCCAAGCGGTACATGCTTTGGTGTTTCTCTGCCGCCACTTTGAGCAACCTGAGGCGCTCTTCTCTCTGCAGAGTTGGGGAATTAAGGAGAAAAACCACAACGAGATTAGGATTTGCTTATTGCAACAATGCTCACTCTGTGCCACTGTAAGGAGCTTATCAGGGGGGGGGCGGTCAAACTCACCGTCTCATCTCTGATCATGGCACGAACAAACTCGCAAGTCTCCATGGTGCAGGAACGTACGGTTTCCGTTCGGCCCTCGCGGAACAGCCGCGTCATGGAGGCTTCGTACGTCAGGCAGAACTTCCCTTTGTCCTGTTGGGAATAAAAAACAAACTAGTATGAGTTTTACAAGTGGCACAACAGAATGGTTATCCGTCAATCACCTAACAGTGAGTGATTGACTAAACACCATGAAGAATTAAATATTTTACCTAAACAGCACCATTATAAATATATCTTTTAATTCCTAAAGGTGCATCATCAACAATCTGAAATTAAGCCTCAATTCTGTATAATTAAATGCACAACATCACTAATTAAACAATGAGGCAGGATCGTTTTATTTTCTCTATCCCTGGTTGTGATCGCCCTCTGGTGGTGACAGGTTGAACTTGCACCATTTTCTTCTGACCGCTGTGGCTCAAACCCTGACGAGCGTGGCGTTTTGGTACAGTACGTGGATAAATAACTCAACAAACACAACCGGGGCTTACTCTGTAATGGGCCAGCTGCAGAGCGATCTGGATGAAGGCATCTGGACTGGTGCGGCACTTCTTGATCAGCCCCTTTCCAAAGTCGTCGAAGGGGATTATGTGGCAGTCGACGTCGTCTGCCAGAGCCCTGGCGACTGTCAACGAGCTCTCGATAACCTCCTGGCACTGCAGAATGCGACAAAGCCGGGTGTTTTACTTGGAAAACGGAAGCAACCATGAATATGACTCAGATGTATGCAGCTTTTTTGTGCATTTGTAAAAGCCAGACTAGTGGAAAATGTTTAGGGAGTACAACGTTACCTCAGTAGGGATGTCCCACTGGAGTCTCTGGGGACCAGGAAGGTTGGGATGAGGCTTCCCGTGGCAGTGGCCATCCTCAGTATACCTCAGCTTAGGATCCATGGACAGCACATGCTGTGTCAAAATAAATTATGCAAGGTTTGTGCTGCGGTTTTAGTTTTATTTCACATTACTGAAGTATGCCCTATAATTATTTTGCTTTTTATGTGATAATCATGGACAATATATTGTGTGCTTTGCAAAGTATTTATAACACATGAACAATTCACACATTTTTAACCCTAACCCGATAACTTCAATGTCATTTGTTGGGATTTTATGTGATGGGCCAACACGAAACAATGCATAGTTTTAAAAGTGGAAGAAAATATGTAGTTTTAAAAACTTTTGCAAGTAAAAGATATGGGTGTGTGGTGTGCATTTGTATTCAAGACGCTGAATAACAGCATCCCCCCTACGTGATGCTGCCACCACCGTTTCACTGCTTGAATGGTGCGTTCAGGGTCAAGTTGAGTATTAGTTTTCCATCAAGCATAACATTTGGAGAGTCTTAAGGAGGTTTTTCATGTTTGGATGACTGAACAGTTTGAACAGTGCTGTGTCCTCCGTGACCTCTCTGCTATCGCCTTTGTCTTCATAATGTCGTTTGTTCACTGATGCTCTCAGTGAGACTTCTGAGGTCTTCACAGAACAACTGGTTATATGCTGGGATTAAATTACACAGAGGGACTCGGCTTACAACAAAGACGACTTGTAAAGGAAATTGTTGAACTTGATGTCATTTTAGGGAAACTGAGTAAATAGGGCTTAATACAAATACCCTTCAGATTTTTATCTGTAAAACATTTTAAAAATCAGGCATTGTCTTTTCTTTAAAATTATGCACTACTTTGTGTTTGACTATAAATGAAATCCCAACAAAATACATGGAGGTTTGTGGTGGGAATGTGAAAAAAAAAGCTGAAAAGGTGGAATATCTTTTGCCAAGCACTGTAGCTTAAAATACAAAAACAAAGAAAACATCTGTTGAACCTCCCACAGATGACCAACGATAGGGGCGTCAGCCCAGGAGTGCTCTGCGTTTAGTCCCATGGTGCCGTTCTTGAAAATGATCAGATTGAAGGACTTATCAAACCACCTGAAAGAAAAAAAATTAAATAAAATCGACATACAAGGGTCATTCATAAACATTATTATATGGCTCATGATATAATATTGCTAAAATATCTTAAATTGTTCGGCACCTGTCGTAGCACTTTCCATGGAGCAGGGACTTGGCGTAACTATCCAGAGACTTGACTTTGTTTTCTATATCGTAACGCTGCTCGGTGTCGTCGAGGCTGACAAAGAAGGCCGCCTTCTCTATGGCATCCAGAGACTGCTTGTTTTTGCCGCTCTTGAAGAACTGCTCCCGGGCCTTTGCCCAAGGCGTCCTAAAGAAGCAACAGCGCACAGAATCTGCTGTTATTTGTATAAAATGGAAAGAACAGAAGGTTGGAAGCGAGATTGTTGGCAAAATAACATAAGTTAAGTTTCTAATGGCTAGGTGTGAGAGAAAGTAGGTCCACGCTGTAAGTCTACACTGCATTGAGCACTTACAGTAAAGCACCTCTGCACCCTTATTATCAGCGGTGAAGTCTTATTTTTCATATTTCATATTTGTCAGTTAATATGACAGACAAATATGAATGCAGAGGCTTAGACTAGTGGTTAGAGCACGATGCTTGTGTCCGACAAAACTGGTAGCCACCATTTTCTTTGTTGTTAGCTGAGCCGCTAATTCTGGACGCGACATCTGGCCTATAGCCCCACCGCCAAATTGTGAATCTATATCCGCTTTAAGCCGCTGTTTTGGCAATGAATGACTCTCTATGGCAGCTAGTTGACACAAATGTAAGAGTCAATTAGCCAAAAGGTTATTGATCTCCAATTCAGCAAATCACTTTTTAATGTAGTTATTTTATCTAAAAAAAAAAAATTATTTCCTTCTTTGCAATAGAAATTGATTGTTTGAGCACATATCAATTGTTGTCCTTAATTAGTTTTGGAGCCAATTTGACCTTAATCTCAATTCATCACAAAAAAGCATTGGTTTTTAATTGCACACGTTGAACTGTAAAAAACACAGCATCAGTTTAATGTCAACTAGTTTCAGTTTTATTACTTTGTTTGCCTTTTACCTCTGTAGTTTTTTAGTTTCCTTATTGTTATCATTTTTACTTTGTAGTTTAGTTGCATGTTACTACTTTGCACACATACCTGTGCAACCTTGGATTGTTTATTATTAATACTTTAAGTGGTTTTGTATATTTGGTTTGTGTTTTCACCAGCGCCAGGTGAGAGCTGCACAAATCTCGCATGCCTTGTAAAGTTATCTGATTCTGATTATGTTTGTGCCGTTATAGAACGTAAGTGCATAGATTTACTACTTCCTCTTATTGTTTTATAATACCACACCTCACCAGTCAGGCATTCATAAAAACAATTACTGACAGGGACTGAGCTGTTTGGCGTTTACTCGCTGATCATTAGGTGGTGCTCCCACTTGGTGCTCCCACTTATTCACAAAGTGAATATCAATTCAAAGAATGAGATTTGTTTTTTGTTTAGTGTGACTTCCGTCTCCGCAGGTTAAGGAGCCGTTTCAATTGCAAACTTTTACAAATTATTTATGACAATATTGGCATTGAAAAAGAGTAGTTGGTGCAGGGTACGAGTTTTTTTTTTTTTTAAAGAGACTTCAAAAGACAAAAGCCAGTGTGGGAGCATATTTTCATTTTTATAACTCGTTTCAATAAACTACAAGAAGAAAGGTGTTGGAGGAAAATCATGAGTCCTTTTTAGGGCATGATAGTTTATTTGATTTTTTTTTCTTTTAAGAAATACATCTTTGTCACATTTGGATTCTTTAATTGATCAATATCAATCTTAAAATGTAAGGAAAATTGGTAGTTTTAGTTTGATGTATCTCCATAATAAATCCAATTACTGTCAAAAACATAAATCCTTATTGAACAATGAAATCGTATAGTAGTGACGCAATGAAACTGTCTTCACTGACATGTTTTCTTGGTCCTACTGCTCTAAAAAATTACTCAAAAAATGCGTTCTCTTCAGACCAGACTCCAGCTCTCTCTTTAGCGCCACCTACCTGTCTCCTGCAGTTAGCGCTGCTAGTTTCTCCTCTCCCGGCATCGGCTCTGACTTGTCTGCCAGGATCCTCTCCATCTGCTGCTCGATCTCCCGTGGCAACAGCAGCCGGCCGTCGTAAAACATCCACACCTTGAAGATTCGCCCCTTGTGGTACACGGCGATGTGTTTGCTCTCGTTCATGTGCTGGAGCGTATCTAAGAGAGGCGGCGATGGCGGGGAAGGAAAAAAAAAGTGAAGCAGAGATGCAAATACAACTGGACGCAAGTTTGGAGACATGACTATTATGTTTTGGAGAAAACGTAATAAATTTTAAAGTCAGTAATGTTTGCATTGTAAAAATGTTTGTGTTTTTGTTCCCAAAACCTAAAAATGACACATCGACCCATTTCTAAGAAAACTGGAGGTGTTAGTTATCAGATCAACACCCACCAATACGGCAATGTGACATCAGCATTTTATGTTTTATGAAATATACATTTAATTTGTGAAATTAGTAGGTGATGTGCTATGTATGGGTAAGGGACTTCTAGTTACTAAACTAAAAAAATGGCTTGAAATGGGATGGAGAAGAAGTCAGATGAAAAGGGAAAATACTTTGGGGAAAGGGCCGGGGTGGGTGGGAACACATCGAGCTATAGCAATGCTTGTTTGAGCAGCACATCGCATAACTAGACACCCAAATAATTTCTTTTTTTTTAAGATTTGAATTCACTAATAAATGTGGTGGTGATGTAAAGTGTTCAAACAAGCATTTATTTTGTTAGATGCAAGAAAACAAAAAGATGATACTTAGACCCAGGAGGAAACCACAAAAACAAACCCCTAACTAGAGCAGCATGGTATTAGGACAAGCGATGTGCGATAACGTTGGCGAATGTTGCAATGACGACATGACTTGTGCTAATTAAAAAGCCTAAATGTCTTTCTGACTTGGGTTCGTAGCGCGAGGTCAGCGTTTCTCAATCCTGGTCTTCAGGCCCCCCTGTCCTTCATTTCTTTCAATGCGCCTCTGCTCCTTTGTAACCAAATCAAAAGGGTCGAACTTCCTCAGCAGCATCTCAATCAGCTCTGCAGAGGCCTGGTAACAAACTACGCATTTAATTCAGGTGTTTTGTGGAAGAATGAATCTAAAAATTGCAGCGTAGTTAAAGCTTATTTAATGCTGCATTAAAGAAGTGTGGCCAAATAAAAAAAAAAAATATATATATATATATATATATATATATATATATATATATATATATATATATATATATATATATATATATATATATATATATATATATATATATATTTATTTTTTTTTTTTTTTTTTTTTTTTTTTTTTTTTTATATATACATACATACATACATACAGGTTGAAATATTTACATAAACTTTAATATTCAAGATAAGTTTGAACAGTTTGAAGGTAGTCCTTTTGTATATGACTCCACCCCGATATGTAATGCACCATTGCCACCAACACAAACAGCCCCAGAGCATGATGCCGCCACCACTGTGCTTGTCGGCTGGTACATTGTTCTCAGGTTTGAAAGCCTCACCTTGACCCCTTCACACATTCTGCTTGTCCTCGTGGGCAAAAAGTTTAGTGTTTGACCATAAAACCTTTTCTCCATTTGGGCATGCTGCTTGAAAGTCTTAATTTTGCAGTAGGTCCTTGTTTACTTGGTCAGCCTACTCTCCTTCAACGTCGATGTTTTAATTGGCCTCAATGTGGACTCGGGGACATTGTGTTTTACCAGCTTGTAGCTCATGACTGGCTTGGGCCTCGGTGGTTCTTGGGTTGGTCCTGAAACCCAAATTCAAATAAGCTAATTTTATTCAAGGTTGGGCCCATTCCAAAGAAAGTAAAAAACAAAGCAACTGGACTTGTTTTCTGTAGTTGAAGATGTTTCGCTTCCTCTCCAGGAAGCTTTCTCAATTCAAAAAGTCTGGAGTAATGTGCAGTACCAAGCTTTATACTACTGCCTAACAAAGGCCTTTTAATGGCTTAGATAACATGCAAATTCAACCAAAACTGGTCGACTCCTCTGTAACAGGGAGTCGTTAGGGTTGTTATTGGCTTGCAGGAACCTGTAGTTGTGGTGCAATTCACAAGGTGGAGACAATATTGAAGAAGGACCACCTACAAATTCTTCAGTTTCCTCTCAAATCAAACAGTTAAAAGTTCAGACACAGTTTGGCATCTCCACAAGACAACGGCGCATCAAATCAAAAATGGCACTGGAACGGTGAAGTCAAGGACCTTTTATGACGCAAGGATTAACAAAAGGCCATGGACGAGACACCATCTGCGGTCGGTTAAGAATTAAGTCCGGTCTTCCACCGAATATTTAACAGGTTCTTCGAAAAGCAGCGCGTCCCCAGGACTTGGAGGGATGCTGTTGATTTTCCTGTCCCCAAATCCAGTTGTCCCACAACACTGAATAAATTTAGACCAGTCGCTCTAAAGGTCAACAATTACGAAAGTCTTTGAAAAACTGGTTCGTTTGGACATTCAGAAAAAACACAGAATGCAATCAATCAACTGTGGTTTGCCTACAGGCCATAAAGGGGAGTGGAGGATGCCACACTCACCCTTATCTCGGCTTTGAAACATCTTGAAGGGAGTGATGTCGCACACGGCTTTTATTCATTCTCCTCTGCTTTCAATGCAACTCAATCACACATTTTAACCCAGACACTTCTGGAGCATTTTAACTTGAGTAATAATCTTGTGGGCTTGATTTAATTTTCTTTTTTTAACAAACTGTACTCAGGAAGTCAGCGTAAATGGCTTTTTATTTTTAATCTGACAAAAAGGGTGCTTCTCCACTGGCTCACCACAAGGGTGTGTGCTCACCCTTGTTATTTATTCTATAAACTAATGTGCCAGTGCTTTTAAGAATTAATTCATCTTAAAATATGCAAATGATTCTGTTATTATGAGCCCGCCTCAAAGATTCACACCTACAGCTCAATGAATCAAAGACAAAAGACATGGCCATTGATTTTAGGAAAAGTATCAGTACACCTGAACTCATTATGATCAAGGGACAAGTAATTGAACAGTTAAAGCTTATAAATTTCTTGGGATTATCATTGACTCTACTTTTAAATTAAACCGTGAAGCTGTGAGCAGGAAGGGACACCAGCGTTTATTCTGTCTGCACAAGTTGTCCCGTTTCCACATTAACAGGACAACGTTGACACTTTTTTTTTTTTAAAACCGTGCTTTTGAGTCGTTTTTAACCTTTTCACTTGAGTCATGGTTTGTTGCCGTTTTTCTTTAAAAATCAATCAATCAGTCATGATGCACTTTACTTATTTATGTGGTCTTAACCTACTTACTGTTTTACTTTTTATCTACTTATGTATTTACTATTACTTTACTGTCCTTTGTACCGTGCTCTTGTGTCTAAGCATGGTCTTATCAGGTTTTGTATTGGCATTTTAGGGACATGTCCCCCCCCGCCCCTTTCTTTTTTTTTTTATATATATATAATTCTCATTTATTTATATTATAGTGTCTCTAACCATGTTGTTCAATGAGCCGCTGTGAGTACCGGTCAGTGTCTTTATCTGTGCCGTTTTAAACTGTCTTCTGTATGCCTCGTGTGCTTTTAATGTCTGTGCATAACGTGTGCCCTCTCCGGGCAGCAAAACAAATCTACCTACGGCTATCAATAAAGTCACCTTGAACCTTGGTGACATAATGCTTGGACGCAGCCGCTTGGCTATGTGAACCAATTCCATTAAGCTCTCTTCACACAGTTCTTGAGCTAATCTAAGGACCACGCGAGGTTTGACTCTGCAGAAAGCTGGCCACCTCTGCGCACTAAGCCCTCAGCATCCACTGACGGCCCTCTCTCATTTCAAGTGTACACCTTTCTGGCTGAGTTGCTATCATTCTCAATAATGTAACAAACTGTTAAGCATAATATTTAGTGGTAAGGAAATATCAGGACTGCACTTATCGCAGCGAAGGCATCCTATAATGGTACTAAGCTGGAGTTCACAGAGCTCCTATTCTTTCACACACGTTTGTAGAAGCAGCCTGCATGCCTATGTCTTGGATTTTACACACCTCTGACTACAGACCTGCTTGGAACGCCTGAACCGAATGATTTACTGGGATGAGTGAATACTTTTGGAAACAAAGTGCATTTCCAAACAGAGAAACTGGTTTTGGAGTCTCGTGCAAATTAATACTTGGATGTGCCTCTCTATGCACACATGCATTATTCATTCGTGGAAGTTTGATCCTCTCTCATTCAAAACACAGAAACGTCCTGTCGAGAAGGACAGCAGGAGTAGGAGTGGAGGAGGCGACATTCCTAAAGACTCTACCTGTCTCTACACCTGGGACACGAGTCGTGTTGAACATATGCTCGTATTGGGCGGAGCACATGGGAATAGTTTGTAGGAGCATGAGCTGAAAAGCAAAAGGGGAGAGTGAAAAAAAAAACACAGAGATGATAAAAGTAAAATCACTAAAAGAAAAAACCCAGAGATGAAGCCGCAGACACACGATTTTATCAAGGAGAGCATGGATGCAGTGGAGTAGGAATGATGGGAGCAGGATTAAAATGGATTTAGGAAGAAGGACGGACCTCAAGAGGAAAAGAGCCAGGGACCAGAAATCAGTGGGCTGCCATCTCAATACCACCATCAAAACCCTGATGCAATTAATTTATGACGAATTAGACCTTATATTATAAAAAAAAAAAAAACATGTTTAAGTCTGGCTTTGACATGTTTGAGGCTATTTCAGGGCTGTGCTGATGAGAATGAGCACTGGAGTCACCGTTTCCAAGGGCTTTTAGGATCACATGGCTGCGGGTCTGAGGGCAAGGCGGCTGTGCCCTCCTCTTACCTGTCTCCACACCGGGGATGCGGGAGGTGTTAAACATTCGCTCCCACTGAGCGGAACACAGAGGCACGGTGTTGGCCAGCAAGTATATCTAACGCAGCGTCCGTCAAAACGAAAGAACAAAACAGCAGAACAGAGACAACCAAAACGTGAGCGTGTAACAGAGCAAGCTCATGCATTGGAGTTTGTATATCAGTTCACACAAAATCGGTCTTGGAGCAAATTAAGACTTTTGCAAATTTCACTACTGTGGTAAGAATCAACATTTTAGCGTCATGCATGATGAAAAGCTAACTACAATGCAAGGAAAAAAATCAAATCTAGTGAGGGGAAGTTAGTGTTAGTAACTGCATACAGCATAGCTTTGCCAGCAATCACTTTTGCGCTTCTAGTAGAAAAAAAGCTCTCGGACGCTTTAAAAGTCAGAGTAGGACAACTGAGTGAGTTAATGTGTATAAGCATGGGCCGGTTATAAGTATTAAATTATACCAAGGTTTTAGAAACTTGCAGTTTCAAAACCGCTAAAATCGTCTGTCATACTGTTTCAGCGATGTAAAGTCGATTATTTATACTGTGCACTGCTAGCCAGCTGGATGAAAGAAGGCAACTATGTTTCCCCCCCTCACTAACGAGAAGAAAAATTTTCTCTCTGGAAATACTTGTTTAACAAAACCCAGAAATCATGTTGTGAGAACAAAAACTTATTAATTTTATTAAGGTGAAACCGTTTTATCGCTACAGTTTGCAAGCTGACAGCATGATAGATAAACAGGCGACTGATCAGTAAACCACCTAATAGCTGCTGGTTACTCCATTAAAAAAAAGGTACAGTAAAATAAAAGGACTGCAATCTGAGAAATAAACACTACAAAAAAAATGCTACAGTTAAATTTATTGGGCGTTTGTTCTCGGGTTTTTTTTAGCTTAAGGTTGTGTATCAAAATCTTAATGCATTTCACAGATAATAATATAGATATAAACAATCAATTAGGCAGAGATCCAAATCGGCTCTAACTTGTGCCTAACTTGTGTGATTTTATTATTCAACTTCAGACTAATAACTAGCACCTCAATCAAACACATTTTTTTTCCATTTTCATAAGGTTCATATGAAAAAAAGGAACAAATATCTGAATATGTAGCTCAGCCCTCAAAGAATATAATAGAAGAGTAAACGCCTGATCTATGGACTGCTATCCTTGCAATAATCCATATTTTTAATGTTTTAACAGCAGCAGAAAGGATTGTTGCCTTTTTACAGATAGCAGTTGCATTCCGTTTAAAATTTTTGGTATTTTTTACAGCAGGTTTTCATTCTGTGAAAAGTCTTGAACCGGCCCATGCCTACCGTTAACATATCGCTGACCAAGATTTAAGGGTTACAAACTTCAAAGCACACAAGAAAGGGTAGTGAAAGATAGGTTCTTAATGTGAACAAACACACAGAGATAACATTTATTATCTATTAACTTAAGTTAAGCATTTACACAATGAGGTATAGTCCCACATGTTCCTAAATAATTGTATTAATTATTTATTTACGACTTCACTGACATACATAGAGCAAAGGGGGGGTGATTGCAGAGGAGAACAAAATAGCTCTGTACTCACGGGCTTGATCTGAGCTCTGTCCAGTTTTCGCCTGTAGAGCATGATGGCATGAATGGCATTACCTGCCCGGGCAGCCTGGATGGACGTGGGGATCACATACAAAAAGTCCTGCAGAAAAGATTGACTTATTAATAAATCAATCCGATTGATATATTTCAGCAGGTTTATATTACGACAAGTTTACATACTTATAAAAGGGCAAAAGCACCAAATTTAGAGCTTTTAATGGTGAACTTGAACATTTCTTTTATTATTTTTGTTATTATTATGTAACATACAACTTCAGTGAATTTCTTGTAAGTCTTATAGATTGTCTCTAACCAACACAATGTATAATGTAATCAAATTTCCAAACATACACCCCCAATAATGTTCAATTAAGTGTCCCTTAGCAAATGGAGCCTCCGCCACAAGCTTTTTAAAGCTATGTGTGAGAAGGTTTTCCACCTAATTCTGTTAACTAAAAGCAAAACCAAATCATTTCTTGCCAGCTGACGTTGAAGATGGATCCCTTACCATGGCATAATAGTTGCTGTTGACCATGATGGGCCCACGGCCTCTCAGGTAAATATACTCTTCCCACCAGTCGCTAACCTGTGCCACAAAAACAGAGGGGTGATAAATCAACGCAGCGCATCAGGCAATCTGCTTTTCATTGTGGAGCTTATTCAAGACCAACGTGTGAAAGTGGAACAAACAAAAAAAAAAAAGTGTGGAGGAGAAATAAATGCCGTCTAACTTACATAGTTGGATGCCCACCAGGATTTGAGTTTGAGGTACCACTGCACCCTGGGTCCCAGATTCTTCTCAAAGTCTTTTGACAAGGCCTTCATCCTTTCAAACTCCTCGTCATCCATCAGTGGGCGCACCGACTCCAGGTACTGTGAACAGAAAGATCCCCCACAGGGAGAAACAAAGGAATGAGCTATTTAAGGGGAAAAAAAAACCTACAAATCCTGAAAAGCCAGAAAGATTTCTATTGTGCAGCTTTGCACAAAAAAAAAAAAAAAATTCTCATGCATCTTCTGGGAGAACGGGATGTCCCGGATTCTCGGGAGAGGCGGGTTGGTGCACAACATGGCCGCACACAAAACAATTCTCCAGTTCGGGCAAACGGAAGCCAATAAGACCAGCCGAATATGAAATAAAATTTAAAAGATTAGTTATTGTGTTCACTGACGACTACCTGGACGAATAAGAACACCGCCTCACCAAAATAAAGGCCTACACAGATATTTAGGACTACCGGCCAGAAGCTTACCAGCCTGAACGCTGGACTGGACTTGGTAGAAGTTCTGCACATGGACTTCCAGGCCTTGAGGGAATCTTTAGAATACAGCCAGGAACAAGTGGCAACATTGCCAGGTGAGGAAAAGTGCAGAAAAACCCACGAAGGGATGACGCAGCTCGCCACGGACAACAAGAAAACAAAGGCAACTACAAGCGAGGACCAAACGCGGCAAACTGAAAATTCAGAGCGACACCATGAAGACCACCGTTGACCCGTTGTAGCAAAATTCTTACATTTCAAACAGAAAGACCAAGTCAAAAGCTGCAGCAGGGGAGGTGAGTGATATTAAATACAGTGTGAGCAACAGATCCTTGACCGCCGACGCGTTCTTTTTCCAGAGAGGAAGAAACTAATGGTGGAGGAACGCGTGCTGCAGTCCCAGCTGACAGGCTTTATGTAAACTGAGCTGTTCTGGGTTTGGGACATTACTCCGTGGCTTTACTGAGTACAACTGCAGGCAACTAAACAGTTTAATAGCATTTGATAACTTCAAAGTTAACGCACGACTCTATGTGATTTTGATATGTGCGTCTCTCCAGTCTTGTTTCTCTTTTCTGTCACACAGACACACACACACTTTCTCTCCATCATGCAGACGTGCACACCTGCACACACAAGAAGACACAATACAACCCTAGTTTAGACCTGCTACTTTGTTTGTGATAGGAACTCAACGTAATTTGTCGCATGGGATTGGAAATAATATTAAAAAGCATAAAATCACTGCTCAACCAGAAAAATCTAAAGCAGCCGTCGTCCTTCAGGAAACCCATAAATCCAAATCTGGTGAGAAGCCACTAAGGACACGATAATTTCACCGATCAGATCAGCCGTTTACGTTTTTCTCACCAGTCTCACTACTTGTAATAATAATAATAATAATAATTGAACTTTATTGATCTCACGCTGGAGAAATTCACTTCTGCATCTTGACCCATCCCCTTGGGGAGCAGTGGGCTGCCACTGTGCGGCGCCTGGGGAGCAATCAGGGGTTAAGGGTCTTGCTCAGGGACCCAGAGTGGCAGTCTGCGGGAATTTAACTCAGAACCTCTGGGACCAAAGCTCTGTGCTCTAACCACTAGGCCACCACTCCCCTATATGGACCTCTTTCTAATCAGCAACTTTGTAACGGAGGAGGTATGTGAAGCAAAAATTCATCCTATTATTATCCTTAAGTGACCATGCACCAGTAACTATGATGGTTATGTAAAAACAGCGTTAACGTTAACTACACCTGTATAACTTTAGCCTAATATACCTTCTATTGTCCACTGGGAAGAAGCCATAACTGCTGTAAACTCATTTCTTAGCATAGAAGAAAAGAAAAACTAGCAGAGGTGGACTTAGAACAGAAAATGAAACACTTACATCCTAGGAAGAAAATATGCTAAATGTTAAAGTAGGAAAACAACAATTTTAACGTAATACAATAGTTTAGTAATAGCATAACTAAGAAAACTATTCCAAATACAGAGGTATTGGTTAAAAAAGCTTTGATCATAGTGATGCATTTTGCAAACCTCTTGCAAATCAATTGAAAAAAAAAGGAGGAAAAAGGTAACATTTTCAACAATAACTCACTGTAACCGTATACCAACTCAGTTAATATCGACCCTCCAATTATGACATACACTTTTTTAAATGAAGTTAATCTTACCAAATTAAATGAGCAACAGAAAAGGGTTCTGGAACTACCTTTAGCAGAAAGTAAATGCCATAAGGAGGCTGAAAGTATGCTAGGGTTGGGTAGGGTCAGCTATATGGAAACATTTCAAACTTGATACGCCAATAAGTCTGACTGCAACATGTAGCATCTGCAATGCGTAAGTTGCGAAGGGAGTGATAAGGTTGGTAAATTCAACACCATAAACTTAAATAAGCACCTCCAAAAGCAATGTTTATTTCAAGCCTGATAACTTCATTCACATGGCAAGGTACACGGTTTATTCATTCAACGGTAGTATCGGATCCATATTGGGTACCGGCTGATATGCTTAGCCCAGGTATCGGTATCGGACTGGATCAAATAAATCTGGATCAGTGCATCTCTACCCAATATAACTTAAAAAAAAATAAGATCTTAAAATCATCTGCGAGATGTTAGCCTCAAGGCTTGAAGAGAAAAATCACACATAAATTTAAATCTGGACTAACTACACTTAACACCAACTGATTTGTTTCTACACATACAGTCACACAGCCAACCACCAATAAAGTCATCCAAATGGCTGAAGGTCATACAAACACAGGTTACTGTTACGTCAATGTGACCTTTGATGCTGGATCGAGTCAGGATTTAATAGAGTCAATCGCACAACTAGGATCCCGTGTTGAGATCGTCTTTTTAGTAGGCTGTCCTGGCAGATGTAGGATAGCAGCTTCTCTATATGATACGCAGTGACTGAACACGTAGAGAGGTTTGACATTTCACCCACTTTGCCAGTACTGTGTTTTTCTACTGCTCCTCAAAAAGCACCTATAAAATAAAAAAAAAACAGGCACAAAGCACAGAGTCTGCAGGTAGTGCAAGTGAAGCGTGAGTGGAAATTACCCTTCTGCAGGTGTCCTTGACAGAGGGAACGGGCAGCCGAGGAAGGGAGTTCTGGAAACTGTAAAGCATTGGCTTTCTGCCAGAGAACACCTTCACCAATAGCTGAACATGTAGAAGAGATAAGGAAAAAAGGACAACGTTAAAGCTCTGCTTCATCTGTAATCTGCAGACCATGATGTAAATATGTACTAAACGGCTTGATCTAAAAAGAGGCTAAATCAGATTAGTTATGGTGTTACTACGATAATAGAATTTAAATAAATTTCACCAGGTCACCATCAATGCTAACCCAACACAGGATTTCTAACCATTTTATATTTCAAAATTTAGAGTCAGTTTAATATAAACACGATACTTTATAACTAATTTATAACATATTTGTGCAGTGGTCAGGTTTTCTAAATGGAACCTGGAAAATCACCAGAATAAATTAATTAATGAATGAATGAATGAATGATTTGGACAAAAGTGGATGGGCACTGATGAATGGTTGGACAAACAAATGGACAGACAGATGGACAAATGAAGCTTTTACACAATTAGATACAGAATGCATTTTACAAATACAAATCTAGATGTTTCACTAGTCTTTTTTTTTCTAATATAATTTTCCAGATCCAGAAACTACTTCAACTTAATTTCACATTTTTCCCCAGACCTTTCCAGACAACGTAGGAACCCTGGCTAAACGTATATATAAAGCAAGCTTTTAAAGCACATACGTCAAAATTTAACTAATAAGCATAACTGAGAATTAAATGACTCTTGGCTCTAACAGTGTGATCGTTCACAGATTTATTACTAATCCGCTCCTTGTAAAGTTGACGAGAGAAAGACATCACCATCTCACCAGCCACACGCGGGTACTGAAAGGCAGAGAACCGTGGCGCATCTCCATCCAGCCGTGCCACGACAGCAGGCTCTTCAGGACATTCCTCATGATCATGATGATGGTGACCCAGAGGCCCGTGCCCACCAGAACCCCTCCCAGTATCCTCTGGCTATCTGTGGACATGTATCGGCTGCAGGTGAAGAAAAGAAGGAGGAATGGGGTATTGGTGGAAAATTACGAGTGTTCAGTAGAAATGGTTCAGTAGAAAAAAACCTGGTAAAATGAGTCAATAACGACCTTGTGTCCGGTAACTTCCCACTCTAGGGTACCTGTTCACCACAGCAACGCAACGTGAACACTGGAAAATAAGAGCTACACGGCAGCTGTTGGAGAAGGCCTTGTCTAAAGTCAACAGATAGCTTGCATTAAGCCCGATAACGGTTGCATTATTCAAACCACCATGTGCCCATGCAGACGCACAAAACCACTGATTAAGCCATAAAACCTCGTGCCGTTGTGGTTGTACAAGAAACGCAACAGGTCGGACTTTCACCGCCGTGAATGCTTAGCTTACACAACAACAACAACAACAACAACAACCAAGCATAAAGGATGTCGGCTTGATGTCACAAGTGAGCTCAAAGCGGTCATAAAATAAAAACAAAAACAAAAAAATACGTAGAAACTAACTTGAAAGCGGAACGCACTCATTAGTGTTGATAAGATTAGATTAGATTCAACTTTATTGTCATTACACAGGTTCAGGTACAAGGCAACGAAATGCATTTTAGGTGTAACCAGAAGTGCAATAGCAGCAAGTGCAGGATAAACAATGGTTCCATAAGTGCAGGACATGGGTTTTTACTGAATAAATATAGAGATGGATACTATTATAGACATAATTTTACTGATAGATTTGTCCTATGAGTATAATATATAGATAACTAGTATTGTGAACTAGATTTACAGCTGGAATGTACCGAATATAATATACAGGTGGATATTACTATGAGTAGAGTTTTTACAGATAGCATAATATATAGATAGTTGTTATTTTAACAGTTTACATGTACTATGAATATATGTACAGGTGGCTATTACTATAGGCAGAATTGTGAACATGGTATACAGGTAGCTATTACTATAAAATTAATAAATAGAGTTTGGACAGGAGCTATTTAAATTAAAGTGCAGTGGAAGGTAATTGCATATTACAGTTAAAGTACGGTATTGCAAATGTATATGTAGACAATTGTGAATAAACGGTCAATAAGAGAAGTATTACGAGATTTAGGAGAGCATGTAAACGTCTCTGCACAGGATTAAAATTGTTATCAAACAGAGGGCGCGGCAGATGACCAATAAGAACGTGTCGTGGATAAAACGCCATTTACAAAGAGTAATCTTTGTTAATCGGAAATGTTTAAACCCTGACGATAGCCAGTCTTCCGTGGAATGCCGATTTATTGCTGCGATTATATGCATGTCCAGCCCCCCCCTGTTTGTTCATGAAAGTGGATTAAAAGCAAAACCGTCCTCACCTGATGGGTATGTGTTGGCCTAGTTTGTCGAGTAGTCCCATAGAGGGATCCAGCCGTTTGTATTTATTGTACGACATGTACGACACCACCACTATCATGAACCCAGCCGGGCTGCCTGGGTAAACGCCGGTCATAACCCCATTCTGTGAAAACGAAAGAAAAACTCAAGCGTTAGCTAACAGGTAATAACAATCTGTAAAATAATGTCATAACACATCAAACCGGGTGATAAAGACACTAAACACAGAAGGATTGCCTATAAAAGAAAGAAAAAAAAAAACCTGGCACGTGTTTGAGGTTAAGTGATCAGGTAGGACCGTGTGTAAACAAACAACTAGGGCAAAAGTTAGGACACAAAGAACTCTGAGAAAGGTTACTGTCACAGTTTGTGTCAGACAGGGTGACCTTCTGGCGTAGCAGTTTACTGTAACTTTGTAAACAGGTCTACAGTAGAGCCGACTTATTGCCTTATACCGTCTCTTCTGAGGTTTCTGTCGCCTGTAAACTAAAGCAAAGAAAACCCCTGAAACCACACGAGGAGGCTTCCAGGCGGCGGCGGGATTACTCCGTCAATAGTCCAAAGAGACTTTGGTCTCCTTCGCAGATAACCATCTGGACATCGCCCTTCAGCGTACTCAGCGGCTCTTACCTTGAAGCGAATGAACCTTTTCTTCCAGGAGTGCAGGCCGGAAAGGTAGACCTGGCGTAGAGCCTCGTGGCACAGATGGAGGTCGATGCCATCGGGGGTGACGGTGAACTGAAAGGCCACCGCCTGGTGAGCTTCTGCCATGGTGGCTGCTAATGTAAAGTCACTGAAAGGAAGGAGAGAGAAAGGAATAAAGCAGTGTTGTATTTATTTCACATCGGACAATTTACCCAATAGAAGAAAAAAAAAAAACACCCTACATGGTAGATCAAAGACTTCTGTGTAAGGCTGCACAACATCGTCAAACAGCAACGTGAGTTTAATATCGATATTGGAAAAAAAAACTACTTGGAAAACGAGGTATATTAGTTTATTATATAGGTGCATCGCTTTGCAAACAAATCACCCATTTGTGTGAAGCTGTTGTTTATAGCAGGAGAAAGGGTTTCAAAATGAAACGCAGGTGGACACACTGACATTGTAAAGAGAAACAGAAACGAAGGAGTGAGGAAACTAATTATAATGTCACTACAATAGTCAGAAACGGTACTGCAAGAAAATGTTATCTTCATATCACATGGGCCTAATTCAAAGAATTTGGGGTGGTGGGGGGGTCTGATAATATTTGACCTGCCAAATCAATAGAAGGTGGTCAGAGTTGAGTCTTGCAGGCTTAGTTTAAATCAAATAGTAGCTAGTAACCTGTGATTTGATCTATAACAAGGCAATACTTTTTTTTAGCAGATTATAGATCCCTTCTTTTCTCATATGTGTTACAGTCTTTAGAAATGAAAATGTAATTATTCAGCTCTCACAGCAGACCAGATATACTGTAGGTATTGGCCAACTAAAACCTGATCGGTGCATCCAACATATTTAACAAATACCATGAGGTTTTTCCAACTTCTCAAGTGACCTGTGCTTTGATATATAACAAGGGAATACTTTGCCATTATTATAATTATTTTTGCACATTCTAGCACCCTTCTTTTCTCCTATGCGTTACAGTCTTTAGAAATAAATGTTTAATTATTCAGTCCTGACATATCGGTATTAGCCAGCCAAAACCTGATTGGTGCGTCTAACATATTTGACAAATACAATAAGATTTTTCCAACTTCTCATGTGACCTGTGCTTTGATATATAACAAGGGATTACATTGCCATTATTATTATTATTACTTTCCACATTCTAGCACCCTTCTTCTCTCCTATGCGTTACAGTCTTTAGAAATAACATGTTTAATTACTCAGCCCTCACATATCGGTATTAACCAGCCAAAACCTAATTGGTGCGTCTAACATAATTAACAAATACCATGTTTGTTTTTTCCAACTTCTCAAGTGACCTGCATGTTTCAGACTTTAAAGACGTAGTTATAATTTCTCAATCGCAGCCATGTTTATGGAGAGGAATAAACCTGGACCTCTCTCTGCTTAAAAAAAAAAAAATGGACACCCTCTTTCCCGGTTTAATTTTTTCTTCTTCTACTTCTTCTTTATTTGAGCAGACGCATTCTGAGATCAGGACGCGTCGTCGCTACGCTTGCGGTCGGTCGGAAGGAGGAGAGAGCGGAGCAGCAGCGGCGTTTGAGCAGCCAGTCAGTCAGTCAGTCCCTTCCCCCCAGCCACTGCCGAGCATCACATGATCCACCCTGTGCTGCAGAAACTAGGGGAAAGGTCGCAGCGCTGCGCCGCTTGGAAACGGGGAGGAAGGAATAACTGCGAGGGCGCAATAAGCGTCTGGCAAAGCGGCAGACCCTCACCCCGTCATCTGCGACGATGACAACACGGCAATCAAGACCTCAATGTTGGCGTTGCTGTTCGAAATTAGCCGATTATGTTTTGTTTTTGTTTTTTTTGCATGCGAGTCAAAGCATGGGAGGCAAAATGCTGATAAATACCCAGACGTGGACGCGATCTGGGTATCAAAACATCAGCGCCAACCATCCATTAAAATAATAATAAAAAAAAAAATTCAGCTCTTCATACCAGCTGGGAAGTTTAAAAATAAATGTACGCCATACAAACACACACATAGGTAGCATGACAAAAAATTACACCACCACCCCCGCCGCCCACGTGGTTAAGGTAAAATTAGGTCATTTCCATCTCCCATGATAAAATATGTTCCATATTTAAAATACGATCCTCTGGTGTTGGTAAACAATTGAGTTTTATTGGCGATCTGATCACGCTCGCTCCTTGAGGACACTCTGACCACACAGGTGTTGTCGACCTTCAACAGGCATGTGACATTTCTACACATGCATACCTTCTAGAAGGTATGCGTGTGTTTAATGGGGGGTGCGGGGGGGGGGGGGGTGCAAACCCCACTTTATAATATTGCTTGATAACAAGGTTAAACGTGTGTGCAGCAAAAAAAAAAAAAAAAAAAAGCTGCCAAGTGGTTTTCCCAGTGAGTGACCTTTATTTGGACTTTCGCCTACATCTGCGCTCCCTTGCGCAGCAGCACAATATTTACATGCGGGTCATTAAATGAATCCCCGAAACGAAATTAAATAAACAACCAGTCAAGCCTTTTCTCCCATAATGTTCGTTTTTTTTATTATTATTTTGTTAACGGGGGGCGGCTTTGGAAAAAGATAGAAAGTGTTGGTGAAGTGCAGCGGAGCGGTTTACTCGGGGGTCTGAATTGTGTATTTTTTTAGCAACTGGAAACGCGCAAACTTTGTCCTGCGGAAGTCTGCAGGCCCGACCTGACAACAGAGGTAAGAGGGAAAAAAAAAAAAAAAACCTTTAACCCGGTTCAACCCCAACAAGGAAAGGCAGCAAACAGACGCTCATGCCGACTGTGACGTGGAGTAAAAGGACAAGCTGTTTCCCCCCATGTACATAAGCTATTTCTCCTCCTTTCTCAAAGCCCCGCAGCAGCCGCCCAGGCACCTACTACGAAACAAAAAAAAAGCACAGAAAACGCGAGAGGACTCCGACATTAGATGTGCAGCCATGCACCAAAATAAAAAAAAAAAGAAAGAAAGCCAGACTCTCACCTGTGCTTTCCTTCTGTCTGGGAGGGCGAGGCTCAGTGGATCCACGAAGATGTGGCAGCCCTCTCTACCTGCGATGGTTGCTAATGTTCACTCTATGAATGGGAGCGAAGACTTGTACGCAAGGCCTTCCCCTCCATCGGCTGCGTCACGCCGTTCCTCCTTTTTTTTTTTTTTTTTTTTTTTTTTTGGCGTGGGTGAAACAGCGCCCCCCGGAGGCCGGAAACCTACGGAAAGTGTTGCAGAATCATCCGGCGCAGGTATGCGCTGGAACAACATGAGAGAGATTGTGTGAAGGACACGATGTTCATTCTACCCCCCCCCCCCCTTCACGGGTTGGTAGGTGGCATTTTATATTGCGTAAATGCAATAATTTATAGGGGTAGTCTGCGTAATCCTCATAATCCTCGGGATTTATTTTTCTGTGCAGATTTTGCATCAGTCAATGTCCTGCTCTCACCTTTAACCCATATTTCTGTTCAAATTCTGGTTTGTTGTACATTATAGATAGATAGATAGATAGATAGATAGATAGATAGATAGATAGATAGATAGATAGATAGATAGATAGATAGATAGATAGATAGATAGATAGATAGATAGATAGATAGATAGATTAACTTTATTGTCCCAAAGGAAATTTGATTTGGGTTACAGACTCTGGCTGCTACATAGTCCAAACTATGTGTCACACTGCATTATGATTAATAGTGACCATTAGACGCTGAAAACAACAACTGTGACGATCAGAACTAAATGCACAGTCGCCAGCACGTGGACAAATCGCAAGACATCCATAGAACATTTCTTTTTGCTTTATTTTTTTGCAAATAATTGACCGAATCTTTAGGGCTATTGAGGCAAATAATCTAAAGGGGCCTGCAGAAACAGCTTTCGCCCTCATTACAGGTGCGGCAAGGCAAGGCAAATTTTGTTTGTATAGCACATTTCAGCACAAGGACAATGCAAAGTGCTTTACGTGATTAAAATGTAGGGAAATAAAAACAATGAAAGCAAGTTTAAAAAGCTGTTGGAATGAAGTGTAGGAAAACGGAAACAAAATAAAACAGGAAAATGGAAACTAAAAGCAAAGATTAATGATTTTACAAAATAAGGTCGGACTTTAAACTTTAACTAATGATGTTTCAGTTAACATTTTAACCAGAACAGTCAAACGCAGTCCTAAACAAATGTGTTTTTAATCTTGATTTAAAGGAACTCAGGGTTTCAGCACTTTTACGGTCTTCTGGGAGTTTACTCCAGATAAGTGGAGCATAGGAACTATGCGCTGCTTCTCCATGTTTAGTTCTGGGTATGCAAAGTAGATTTGAATCTGAAGACCTGAGCCGACTGGGAGATTGACACATTGACAGCGAATCTGTAATGTATTTAGGTGCAGATCCATTCAGTGCTTTAAAGACTATCGGAATATTTTAAAGTCTATTCTCTGAGATACAGGGAGCCAGTGTAAGGACTTTAGAACTGGGCTGGTGTGCTCTACCTTCTTAGTTTTAGTGAGGACGCAGGCTGCAGCGTTCTGGATCAGCTGCAGCTGCCTGAT
Source organism: Fundulus heteroclitus (assembly GCF_011125445.2). NCBI lineage: Eukaryota > Metazoa > Chordata > Actinopteri > Cyprinodontiformes > Fundulidae > Fundulus > Fundulus heteroclitus. The sequence continues at coordinate 26,147,068 of NC_046362.1, read as the reverse complement.
CGACTTTTTAGGCAAACCTGTAAGGACACCGTTGCAGTAATCAAGTCGACTAAAAAGGGGAAAAGCTTTGGGTGATGCGTCTCTACTAGCTGCATGTGCAAATCTAAATGACAGACTTTTCTTCTGTCCATAATATACCAACCTTAGTCACAGAACATCAAATGTCAAGCCCTCTCACTGATTCTCAATGGGATTCAGCTCCAGACATTGTCTAGGCCATGCTACACCTATGAATGTGCTAATGGTTATGTGTTTGTTTTCTATTACAAGTGCTTTTTTTTGCATGTTGTTCAGATCTGTTCTCCTCTGACCAAAGCCCCTTTTTCCAAATGTTTGCTGTGTGTCAGGGTCCAACATGGCTTGTAGCCATGTCTTTTTCCCCTTTGGTGCTCTGGTTGCCATAGTGGTGCTTTACCAAGGGAGACTTTATACCGATAAATCCTCCCTTGACGCCCAGCCCCGGATGATTACTTTTACTGCGGTTAAAGTATTAGATAAAAAAAAACTGATGCCAAATATGACAGAGGATGAGAGGAAGGAGGACAGAGTGAGAAAACGGGAGAAAGGACAGAGACAAAAAGAAAACATATGGACCAAAATTACAGAACCGACAAACAGCTGGTGAAAAAGATAAAAATGAAAATAAAAATCCTCTTACAGCCATCATGGGGGCACTGGGGAAAGCCAACCATGAACAACTGCAAAGACAAAACTAACAGAAGAATACCCCCCCCACACACACACACATCCCACCCCAGGACCCAGGAACCCAGCAGCCTCACGCAACAGAGGCAGTTCCCACCTCAGGGACACCGCACATCCACCCAGAGGACAACAGAGGAGAGCCCGGGACAGAACCCCCATAGCTGTGGAGCAGAGGCCTCCCAGGAACCAGGGGCCACAGCCCACCAGGCCCTGGTCACCCAAACGTGAGTCACGTGCAGAATCCAAAGCCCCATAAAGGCTTGATTTGTCCAGGTTTGGAGTAGTGCCATACTTTCAATTCAATAAAATGTTATTCAATTCATGAAACATATCATCTCAAGGCACTTTCCAAAGTGAAATTCAGTCAGATTGGGTCAGAAATTTGTTCTCTGCTTTTAACCCATCACCCTTGGGGAGCAGCAGGCTGCCATGTGCGGCGCCTGGGAAGCATTCTGGTGTTAAGGGTCTTGCTCAGGGAGCCTGTTCAATCCCCAGGCATCGGGGGACAGAACCCCCATACCCATGGAGCAGAGGCCTCCCAGGAACCAGGGGCCACAGGCCCTGGACACCCAAACGTGAGTCACATGCCGAATCCCCCCAGGCACTGGGAATTGAACAGGGTGCTTGCATCCTTCTCTGAGTGCAAGCACGCTGCTCTAACCACTACACTAACACTCCCCATACACTGAGATGCAGCTCGGTAGGCAATTTGGGGGTAAGTGCCTTGCCCAGGGGCACATTGACATGTGGCAAGGGGAATTGACGACTACTCAACCCATCAAACCACAGTCGCTACTAAAGTAATTTTCTAAACTTGCCACATCGGGTTGTGATCCTGCAACCTCTTGACTGCCAATCTCAGAACTAAACCACTGTACCAAAGACCAGCGCCATACGCTGGTCATACGCTGTTCATACGCTGAACAGATGACTGTTGAGCTGCCTTTATCGACTGGGGGTTAGAGAAGACACAGCAGAGACACAATAAGACAGACAAACAAGCACAGAAGCACACATTGATCCAGTAATCTGCTTGATATTAGATGATAATAGCGGGTGATCTGTCTTCCCTGGATGATGTCACAGTTAAAAGAACGCCAGACCAGGTGTACCTACTATGAAGAAAAAAGAGAGAGAACAAAAAGTTATTTTCAGTCTGGAACAATTTTAAAGGTTTTATTTAATTAAAAAGTTATTAAAATCTACTAATCTGCAAAACAGTTTCTAACATTGCATGACTAAATAAACAATTACTGAAATGATTGTTAGATCCCATCAATCCTCTAAGTGCCATTAATTTCAGTTAATTGATAAGCTCATGGTCTGGAAGTGTTTTGGGCAATTAAAGCTTGGAAATTCAAACACAAAATACTATGTTAATGTAAATTAATACTATGAATGGACATTTCATTTCCCTTAGGCAAGTTAATAATAAGATCTTTAAGCATTTTTCTTATCTCAAAAATGTTGTATGCTTATGCATTGGTAAATGTGTTTTTTAATAAACAATTCTCTTTTCACTTTGACACATATTACCAATATTTTTTCTGTTTGCCATTAAATATTTTAGTATTAAATAAATTCACAAAATAAGAATACCAATGATTCACTCAATAACATATCTCTGAACTATAAACGGACAGATATTTTGCAATATCTTTATTTTATTTAGTTAATATTCTGTGTTTCGTCAACTGCCCTATGGTCCTTGTATTAAACAGTTTTGCTCATTGTCTCTGACAACCAGGACCCCACATGTTAGGATGTTGAAAAAATACCTGCCTCGTGTATAAAATAGAAAACAATAAAAGAGCAAACCAAAGGAAATTTATTTCAATAGGAATTCACATCAAGGTCTTAGATCAGAGTTTAAACAAATAAAGCCTAAAACAGTTAATTTTCAGACGATAGTAAAGCATTATTTTTTTCGGAGTATTTCCAAAATAAGTCCTATGAGTACACGGTCATATTAAATGTCCTTCACAACCACAGCTATTCAGAGCTATTCAGAGTTAAATTTAAGCAGCTTTTTTCCCAGCAGAGTAAAGATAATGTGACTTTTCCTAAAACAGAAGAGTTACCAACAGATTTAAAAAAAAATCTTCAAAAGATCAAAAATTGTGGATTAGCTTGAAGGTAGCTTTTATGTGTAATTGGCTTAAAACATAATTAAAGAGGAAAAGACACGTCTAATCACACTGACAGTTTTCTAAACAAAAAATAAAGTCAAAGATATTTGTCTTTCTGTTAAACCACAAAATCATGAGTTTGACACCATGAATCAGATTGTACAAACTCCTCAGATACAGGATTTCAAAGCATCCAGCAACAGTTGAATGAGATTCAGATCAGCGGATTTTGTCTTGCTCCAACCATTTGTGTTGTCTTTCCTGTTGTGTTTAGAAGCGCTGTCTGGTTAAAAACATTACTTTCCACAGTCAAACCGATTAAGATTGTCCTCAAGCATGTCATTGCGAGACACCCAAATTTACACTTTGGCGATCCTCCAGAAAAGAGATTCCTGTCCTGCAACATAATTGAAACACCATTTTATCAGAATCAGCTTTATTTGGCAAGTTTCTGCACACAAACAAGAACATTTGACTTAGGTCTGTCTTTTTTGTGAATATATAAACAGGGAAATAAAAACTAAACCTTTTTGGGAACATGTACACATACAGAATTTTTAGAAAAGAGGAAGACAAGGTTAAAACAGTCCTAATTAGCATGGTATCGATTTGAATATGCTGACTGTTAAGTGTTCATCAGTGAGACAGTCTGGGGGAAGAAACTGGAAGAAAAACCGGTAAAAACTTGGTAAAAAGACAACAGGTAAAAACATAAAAACAAAAGGAAACCTTAAAAAAGAAGAAAAAAAAAACGTGCTTCAAAGATTTTTTTTAAAGAAAGACATTTTGTAACATGCTATGAAATTAAAAATGATTCTATTATGGGAAAACCATTTTTTAAGGAATGCATATTTTAAAAATGTCAGATTCAAATGAATGTAAAACCTTCCCTTGAGACATTTTGACATTGTTTTTTAATGTATAAGCTGAATTAAATGTATTAAGAATTTGTAATGTTCCTGTACTGTACTTTTGTTGTTGTTGCTGTTGTTTGGTTTTACCAAAACAGGTTTCTCTTGTAAATTAGGTCTTGGCTCTTAATGAGACATCCCATATAGATAAAAGGTGAATAATAAAATAAAATACATAGCACATCTTAACCCTCCCTAGGACCAGGATTGTATAAAGGTCCATTGAAATTATTTCGATTTTTATAGCTTTGGAGTTGTAAAAAATAAACTAATACAATTCAAGTAAATTTTATTTATATAGTGCCAATTCAAGAAACATGTCAAAAATTTAAACTAACAAAAACACACAAACAAACAAAACGAGAAAACATGTATAATAATTGAGTTCTCCTACCTTTTACAACACCTTTCAGTATCATGCATTTATTCACTATTACCATGTGGGTTTGAACATGAAAGGAAAATTAAACTGCAAAAACCAAAGGGCAAATCTAATCTGCACTAAAGGCTTAAACAGCAAAGATAAATTAATAACTAAAATTTTTTAAGAAATATCCATCTATCATCCAGTAAAGAAAGGAACCCTGCCTAACTGACCTGATATGACAATATCAACACAATTTCTCATTTGCTATTTTTTGTCTGTAGGCCACCATTACCAGTATGACTAGTGTTTGACCAGCAGAGGGTGACAAATTACTTCCTTTGGAGAAGTTCATTCATCAGCTCGTTTCTTATTCAGTAAAAGTTTGAAACTAGTTTTATTTGTCTTATTTGTTCAACAAAGTTAATCTAAAACGTAAATGTGACCGACTGCTATCAATTATCACCGATAACAACAACAACTATTCCAACATCTCCCCAATACCAGCCGGGTTAACTTGGTGAGTGAAGTTATAAACACTAAACAATGTCATACATTTTAAATTCAACTTTTACTGCCTACAACCCCCCAAACGAGTCTCTGAGGCTGCCCGCCGCGGTTCAGGTCAGTTCCTGCAAAGCAAACACGAGACTCGCGCTGAGCCAGGGCTCCTGTCCGCGAGGCACGCCCCTCGCGCCGCTGTCACTGCTCGACAGTTTGTCAGACAGCTGCTGCATCCAGCTCGTGCTCCTCGCTTCTCGCCTCGCGGGCTTGTTCAGTTCGCTTAGCAGGGCAAGGCGGCGGCGGCGGGGTGAGGAAGGCGATTCAGTCCGTTTGACCCGCATCGATTTCAGCGGAGCTAGAGCCGAGGAGGGTGAGAGAAGCCTTTATTTCTGGGACAACATCTGCGCGACGGCACCCCTTTGACAGCGAGGCAGAGAATGAGAATAGAGGACTTAATTTCCTCTAGTAGGTGCATCCGAGCAGAGGAAAAGTCACACCTAAAGGTAAGCAGCCGGTGCCAGCATGGTGTACGCTTTTAAAAATAAATAAATATTAGAGCTTGGAATCGCAATTTGAGAGCGCTGTAGACTTAGTTCCTAATACGGTGGTTTTGCGCTTTTATTTTTCAATAAATAAAAGTGGTTTAGAGAGAAAGCAGCGACTGCTCACACGTGTGCAAGCCCCGACGGCTTCACGTTTCAGAAATAGATGATTGAGAACTGCCTTTTCTTGAATTTAGATGGCGTAACTCTCTCTCTGCGGTAGGAGCTGTAAATGAGAACTTCTGTTTGCGGAATTTCTCATTCTGCAACCCTGTTTTTTCTTTTTGGTGGGGGGGGGGGGCTTTCCAGCAGTCTCACCGCGATGAGAGGAGAGTAAATGTGTAGGCTGCTGTATGTTGGCACATTATTAAAAATATATATCAAGAAGGATGCGTTGACTACTCCTTCTCTTTTCTAAAGCCATTTCTTAATCTCTTTCAATCTTGACAGACTTGAGTTCCGGATTCTGTTGGTGCACAGCACACAGCTCGTGAGTCAAGCGTCAAAATCAGGAACTGTAACTTAACATCTTCTTATGGATTTAAGGCCAAAAGTAAACACGCTCTGAGGGCCTAGAATAAGAAGGATTACACAGACGGTCTCCAGCAGGCAGAAGTAGGCCAGTGGCTGGTGAGTGTGTGTCATGTCGAGCGTGGTCTTCTGTGTGAAGGGTAAATCCAGACCATCTCCCAGGTTTGTGTGTGTGTGTGTGTCTGAGTTGGGGGGGCTGCATGCTGTCTGGGTGAGTGATCTCCATCCGGGTGCAGCCTTCCTCCACCATCAAATGGCCTGGTGGCCTTTTGCAGCCAACTTTAAGGGTTTAAGGCAGAGAAGACCGAAACTATCACGGTGAACCCACCAATAAACTAAATGCACAATACTGCAAACCAAACAAATAAAGCAGTCTGATTTCTGCAGGAAAAGGGAAGTGTAAATTATTGCGGATTTTGCTTCACGTTGCTAAGTCGGCTTTTGGGGTAAAAAGTTCAATAAAAACAAAAATGAGAACAGTCGGAAGACAAGATGAGTAGATTATGGTTTGCATTTTAGGCCGATTTTTTTTTTTTTTTTTAATTTGATGAAACTAGCTATCTAACACAAATTTGTGCCATTCTCGAGTCGTGCAGGAATCACTCCAAGGGCCGTAAATGGGGCCCCCGGGGGGCTGCCCTCTGGACAACCCTGTTGTCCTCCGTTACCTGGGTGCATTTTATCTCAGTGTCTTTTCTCTGTTTGCCATATTGGATAGTAACATGTACCCATTCAGGACCTTTTAATAGCCTAGACCAAGATAAAGTCACATTTCTCCTTAATTATATATTTCTAACACATCAAATGGGCACGGTAGTCGTCTCAAGTGCACTGAAACTCTTATGTCATAACCTTTTTCGATACAATCGAGAATAGCAATGTATTCACTGATAACATCACCCTGCTTCAACACAAAGCTGCGATGAAACCACAACGTCGAGCCCCTCTCTGAGCCGCCTCTGGCCATGTTCTGCACAGATGTCAGCTTTCATGAATGAAGCCGGCGTCGGGGGTCCATACGGTGCCTGGAGTGGAACCGAGCAGGGTTGACTCTGAGAGTCGGAGATAAAATATGAGCCGGAAGTCTCCCAGTCCAAAGGGTCCAGAACACACATGGCGAATGGTGGCCAATTAAGTTTGTTGTGTTTACAGCGTCACCCTGATGAAACTAGCTAATAATTTAACAGATTAATGCACCAAAGTGGTTCAGGCTCCAACTCTGTATCTGTGAGATGGCTCTGCACATGCAAACCCAATCCATGGCGGCACCACCGCACAACTTGCAGGACTTTGCGGACCTGAAGCTCACAGTCTTTGGTGCCAGACACTACAGTACACCTTGATGGGTCAGGGTTGCTTTGGTAACAAGAGGTGAACCAAAACACAATTAGGCACATTGTGAAAGGCTTTAAATGCTAAATATGATGTCCTTCTTACATAACTTTAGTTTTTCAAGCTACACATTTGCACGGCCTCTTGGCAGTTCTGCTTTCTGGTTATCTGTGACTGCATGACATAATTCGGCTCATTTATCTCTATTGTCGCGCCTGAGTATTGACAAGATATCGTCCATCAACTGTTTTAGTGGAGTTTTTTTTCTTATAGTTAGTGGGTGGTGCTTTTTAGAATCTCTTCGACTTTTGTTTTTTCTGTGTTCTTGTGTCACGTTTAGAATTAATGTCCAAATCAGAAATCCTATCAGAGTCAAAAATAAAAGTCTTTAGTCCTGGTGAGTCACCCTGGTAGTAGAGTACCCTCTACTAAAAACTTCAATTTTCACCTAGAATCCAGCTACCCCGTTTGACTCTAAGAAGTGAATAAAACTTTTTTAAGACAGTAATCTGACAAACCGCTCTTTTAGCAGCTGAAGCCACGTGCTGGCAGAGCATGTGAGCTTAATGTTTGTCTGTGGATCAGCACAGGGCAGCATTGGTCTCTTTTATCAAGGCTTTTTCTTTTCTAGCTTGAATCTGTGATTAAGTCTTATTTGCGGTCCCAGTCAGCTTGATGATTTGATTTTGTGTAAAGGCATTTAAGCATGAAGCTCGTCTGTGGAGGCAAGCGTTGTTATCGCAAGTGTTGTATTAGCCATAAATAAATAGCTTGGTTGGATAACTAGTGGTACGTCGGCAGGTATAGAGTCTTTTCCACGTTGCTTTTATTGCCGTTTTCTGGTTTCTTTCAAAAGTCGTCAATCAGTGGGATCCATTGTATTCTTTTGTCATAATATTATTTCACTAGAAAGGCAACAATAGGCCTTTTCTCTGCCTGAATGGTGGCTCTATGATGGACGTCAAAGGGCTACAAATGTACCAGTGTCACAAAACGCACCCAATAGGGATGCTTTTAGCCGGCTTCAGAAAACAGGCTTTATTCTAGCTGTGTGGCTGTTGAATTTGAGTATAGTCTCTTGAGAAGGACTTAGACATTTTTCTAGATTAGAAAATAACAATAGCCATAATGCCGGACCACGCGGTCTCTTACAGGATTTCCTCTTAGAGACAAATACAGCCATACTCACACCTATACGTCTTCTGTCAAATAAAGCTACATATGTGTTGCTTAAGATAAAAACTGAGCTGATGAACCCTGATCTGTCAAATACCGCCTGTCGTTTGGCAATAATTATTTCCCGTTGTCAGCAGGAAAACGTATTTAGCATTTTATGCTGGCAACGTTCGACAGTTTGTGTCGTACCTGCCCTTTATTCTGATTCCAATTGATTGAGAAAAGGAAGACTTCGCTTTAAAGCGGCCACAAGTCTGTCACAGTGACGAAAAAAGATAGAGCCTTGCAAAAGCATTCACATTTTGTCATATATTACAACCAGAAAGATCTGTGTGTCTTATTAGAAAGGCCAACACAAACTGCTGCTGTGAAATGGGAGAAAATCCGACACACAGAAAAATCCGAAAATCGCAGCGTGCATTCGGATTCACTACCTCTTATTGCAATTAGTGCAACTCTTTTGGGGTATGTCTCAACCCATTTTGCACAACTAGAAACTGAAATCTATACGCATTCCTCTGTGCAAAATCAATCGGATCGGAAGGAGAGCGCTGGTGAACATCGTTTTTCCAGGTCTTGCACCAAGTTCTCATCCTGATACACATCCGAACCTTCTTGCACACGAACGCGGCTTAATCTAAACCATCCCATTGCGGCTTTGGCTGCATGTTAAATATTGTTGTCCTGCTGTAAGAGGAAATCCTGCCACAGCTGTACCTTGCTTGCAGCCCCTAACAGGTCTTCCAGGAGTGCTGTGTATTTAGCTCCGCCCATTTACCCATCAGCTCTGACCAGACTCCGTCTCCCTGTTTAACACAAGCGTCCCCACCGCAGGTTCAAAGCAGTGTTCTGTGTTGGTAGCTAAAAGATGCAAACGCTGGCCGTCCTCTGATGGGAGCATGTTTGCTGCGTCTCCTGCTTTGGGTTCAAATGGCCGACGCGTTACTCTGAGTTCAGCGTAGCTGTGCGTCGACCTGCCACGTACAGAGCAGACTAAATCTGGCCAGAGCTGGTTTGTCGGTCCATTACCTAAAGCTATTTCCAAATGCTTATCGTTGAGGCTGCTGATGTCAGACGGTTTAAAAGAGCGCGATTTGTCACCACCACTCGAGAAGTGGCCGATAGCTCCCTGGGATAATAGTTGCAGACCGTGCATTCTTTGGCATTTCTGTAAAGGCTATATTTGGTTATCTTGGAATTTCCCCCGTCATGGTCGTGTCATGTCACTTTGTCTCTGTTTTGGATGCCACTCTGACTTTGTTTTTGCTCCAAATACTCAGTCACCCTTTATTTTTAAGGAAGCTACACCCTCCCCCCCCCCACACCCCACCTAAGACGCTTTCCTTTGCATGCCCCACAGATGTCTGCCTTTTGTTCTTTCAAACACAATCACACGATCTTCAGTCATTTCTGATTGGCCCCTAACTCAAGAGCAGCTCGCCCTGGCAGTAGTTGGGTAGGAGCCTGACGGTGTCTCGACCTTTGGGAATTATTTCACCGTTCACCCACATTGATCGTGCACAGGTCTGCTGAATATCCACAAAGAACATCGTTTTTTTTCTTTTACCACGCAACGGTGCTGAACATGTGAATAGTAAATAAGGTCTACAGAGAAGACTTTCTGTAGTTGAAAGGCAGCATTAAAAAACAAGGTGTGATGCATGTTGCCGCTTCTCTAAATAAAAGCTGAATTGTGCATTTCTTGTATTAACTGGATAAACGTTCTCTTTTAGTCCCCGCTGCCTACATCGTGGCTGCAGCCATGCCACTATGAAGATCCAGTTATGAGAGCCGGGCTTTCCCAGCAGTGTCCGGTGCTTTTGTGTGTTTATGAATACTTTTCCCTTGACATTTCTGTCCTCTTCATACCATGTTTTCCAAAAGCCGCGCCGCTCCAGAAAGCAAGGCCTCCCCTGGTGGGCCCACTATAATCAAACATCGTAACCTTTCTGTTATGATTAATAGACTCCCCTGCCTTCATTTTCTCCATGTGGAAACCGCTGTAAGGCTAGGTCAGCGGCAAGGTGGGGTAACCCAACTTCCTCAGCCTCCAGCATGTTCTTTCCCCTTCGTAAAGATAAAAAAAAAGGTCTTGGAGCCTCAGCATGGGTATTGTTGATGCGGAATCTTTGTTTTTAGCTTCTTCTTCTTTTTTAACTAAAGGGAAAATGGCGACACAGCGTGAAGGCTGGAGAGATGAGCCCCTTGAGAACACCCAGTTATTCTGGGTGCTGTGCCTTTCCCCAGTCACTGTACACTGGATGTTTTGCCCCCTGGTCTGCACAGTTCACGTGTTCCTTATGTTTTCTACGTATAAACAGCCCAGGAAGACAGCGTATCGCCTGTTTAGTATACTGTGGTTGCCTCTAAAATTTCACAGAAGTTGTCTTTTCTGTCATTGATCAAACAGGCTTAGTATTATTACCCCCCACCCCCCCAATTTAAGCAACAATTCCCATTTCCTCTTGTCCCATAGTACACTTCAACTCTTTAAAAAAGTACTCGTGTACTATTTGCTCTGTTGAGAGTCAACAGACAGTATGAGAAAGTAGGTTGACGAACCCTGGGGTTAGGTAAACAAGGAGTCCGTCACTCCGTCACAAAGACAAAACATGTCTGCCTGGCGGAGGCTTTGATTGTTTTGTCTGAAGGGGGCTGATGGCAGCATTTCCACTAAATATTTACTGCACGGCCATCAAGCGTCACCAAACCGAGTCTAAAGCAAACTGTACAGCTTTTGTATGTCACATGGAAGGTCTTTAGTTTTGTTGAACAACATGCTGGTGTCAGGTTTGACTATATTAACAGTATTGTGTGGATTTTTTTTTTTTTTTAAGTTTGTGATGCACATGGAAAAAGAAAAACGCTTTATAGGAAGGTAGGGTGTGTGGAACAGCATCTTCATTTTACAGGTGACAAAAAAAAGGATAGCTAGGATAGCCCGGTATTTAGCTCTATTAATTTTCCCAACGATTAAAGAAAAATACCCCCACAGCATGATGCCCCCAACCCTGTGGTTTCAAGCTGTGTTTCCCCCCCCCCAGAACCCAGTGCAGTGCGTCTTATCTGAGCACCTTCTTCCATCTTTTTACTGTACCTCCTCCAAGGCTGGTGGCACACTGAAAAGCACACTCGTTATCGTTTTATTTTAACAAAGGGTTTCTTTATAGCAACTCTAACATAAAACATCACTAACGCCAATATCAGCAGGTTCCCCTACCAGAGCTCAGGATTGCTGCAGCTCCTCCAGAGTTGCCACAGAGACCTCTTTGCTGCTTCTATGATTATTGCTCTACCCTGTACGCTTAATGCCACGATGTTGTAGGTTTGCAGATGTGCCATCCTCCTTTTTCATTTTGAAAAGAAGAATTGAACAGTGCCTTGTGAGACGCACAAAGCTTTGGGTGTAGTCTTGCTTTCAGATTTTGATTAGTGAAAAAAAGAAAGAAAATCTTTTGTCCAATTTTCTTTCACATTAATTACTGATCTTCTTTGTGTTAGTCTTTCCGATAAAATTTGAATAAAATAAACCTAAGCTTATGGTTGCAACTTTATATTCCCAACTGATCTTTAGGCCTGTTGGGGTTCTTCTTCCCTTGCGGTCTGCATGGGGTGTGCGTTGGAGTTTGTGTCATTCCTGAGGAGCTCTTTCCCTAACCTTCCTCTGAAGAACGAGAGGTTGTTGAACATCTTGTGAGCGCTTGCTTTGATTTGCTGTGGGGCTGACTTGGTAATTCATGGTTTCTGAAAGGGGCTTTTAATTACACGCATCTTATAAACTGCCACAAAATCCAAATAAGGTAAGAGAAAAAGCAACAAAGAGAGTGTTGAGAATGGCCTCGACTGCGAGTGTGTGTGAAATTATGTGGACCTTGAATGGGAGCTCCTGTTCCATTACTAAAATTTCTTTTACTCCTTGCTAAAAATAGAAAAATCACCTCCTTGTGATCCTCACATTGCTCCCTTGCCGCTCTCGTCTTTTATTTTTGGTTTGGGCTGAACACACTTTAATGCGCACACTGCGCGTCTGACTCCCATTACAAATCTAGAGCTCTGAAGCCATCTGGGACCAGAGACCTCTTCATGTGGAAATTGAAGCCATGCGGTAGCTTGTTAGTTTCCTATTTCAAACTGGAATGGTCTGTGTGGTGTTTACAACCACCGTGAAGCTGAAGTATTAAGCTAATGTCATTTAGAGGATATAACCATAAACTGCACTGCAGTTGACATGGTATTTTCTTAATACCATGAATGGGTACTGTCATAACCAGAGTAAAAATTATGAATATGAAAAATTATTTAACCCCTTATATCTTTCCTCTGCTTTTTTTTGCCAGTACAAATTTTTTTGAATAAAACAAATTTTAATATCAGATAATGATTTTTTATTTTATTTACTTTATTAACACTACTATAGAGAGATTGTAAGCCACTCTGTTCTGCAGAACTGTTCAAATTGGAGGGTTTTCAAGCAAAAATAACCTGATTAACAACATTTTAATCACATTTGATGGAGATGGCTACAAGTTTAACTCCTCCTAGCCAGTAGGTGGCGTACTACAGTTGTACTGTTGGTCAGCTGGTTGCCATGTCCTTTGGTTTGCATTAGCAAACATTTAGCTTACCTGTCTAGAAGGAAATTGTCGACCTCTGCGTGGCTCCTGAGCCTCATTGCTTCCTTTAGTCGGCACCAATGCTTGACCGAGGTTCACCGTCGTTTTGCTTGTTTTTTGGTCCGCTTTAATCTGAGAAATGTAACGCAGAGAAGAAGCCATTTCTCAGCACTGTCACAGAGCTACTATTACTATTTGTGTCAACATTGGCATCGTAATCAGAAATAAACATATATTTTGGGCCCATCAAGATTTATAAAACATTTATTTATATACTATATATTTATTATTCCAGTAACATTAATACTTGTATTCTGCACAACTTTAGACGTTCTGTGGATGTTCTCGTTTAGACTGTCTTGCTGCATAGCCCAAGTATGTTTGAGTTTAAGGCCATGTGTGAATGGCTGGACGTTCTTCCTTCAATATTTCCTGGTAAAGAATTCATGGCACCATCTGTTTCAAAAGGTCTGCCAGGTCTTAAGGGATGAAAACGGTTCTAGAACATGACCCCAGGGTTTCCCTCCAGATATTATAAGCCTGGTGGGCTGAAAGCTGAGAGTGACATAAAATGGTAAAAAAAAAAAGCTCCCGGTCTAAATAGCTAGCTGTTATTAACTCGACGCACATTACAGCAACGCGGCTGTGTTCTGCACGGTAGCGTGCGGACTGCCAAGAACCCACAGCGACACCTACCGCCAGGACTGGTCCAGAATAAAAGGTTTCCTTCTTTTTGCATTTTAGCCTATCATGTAGGTTAATATTACATTCCCCCAACCAATCACAATGCAGACCCAGGAATGCCCCGCCCCCAAGCTCCACCCTCTTCAAAGAATACAGAGAACACACGTTCTTTTTAATTTTTTTTAAAACTTGCAGTTTTGATAAAAAGTTGGTTGAATAAAGGGTTGAGGTAATTAAGCAACAGCATAAAATGTCCAGGGCTGCACTTAAAATTGTTTGTTGATAATTATCGATGTCAATCAATATGATTTTTATTTTATCAATATGCTTTTTTTTCTATATCGTCCAGCATTAACTCTGATGACCCTACAATACTCGCTGTCTTAACCCATTTATTTTTTCTTAAAGGAGCAATAAGTAAGATATTTACTGTAAAATCAACCTAAATGATTCTCCTTTCTCACCCAGGATGGATGTAACATTCCCTATAAACAATCGGTCCTCTCCATCAACAATGCCTTAGTCACATTTTTCTCCTTTCAAACATAGAGGTACGGTCCGGAACTACTTTGATTCAGAGTGTAGCACATGTTTACTTCCTGGTTCCTGAGCCAATCGTATGAGAGTTCCCATGGTTCTCCAAACAGAGCGCAGCATTTGGTATTTTATTTTGGCAAAAGAGCAGCAGCCTGCTAACATGGAAGCCAGTAAGAGAAGCAGACCAGAACATATCACATACCTATCCCGTGGAGGTAAAAATTCAGTCAACAATGGACTGTGTAAATGGTGGGCGTACGTGAAAGGCTTTGCGTTTTGTTGCTCTGATTTTAACCACTAGGTATTATTATTATTATTATTATTATTGGTCCTTTAACTCCAGTTTTCTGTCAGATGAAATGACCCACGGACCTCGTTGGTCCACTGAATATCTTCCCAAAAGTCTTGGGGATAACCAAGATGTGTGCTTCATAAGTGTGGGGGAGGTGATTGCGTTGTTTTTGATCACCAGTGGTTTTCGCCTCATAACACTGCCATCAGTGGATTTCTTTTTTTACCCAGTCTCTTTCTTCAATTTGAGTCATGGCTGTGCAATTTTGCCAGAAATCAAAATAGCGGTTTATTTCAAATATGATTGCGAATTAATTTGGACTTTCCCAGAAAAAAGTCCAGACTTTTTGGACTTTTTGGATTAACCAGAAGCAACAAAAATGCCCTGTAGATAGAGATGTTTGTAAGCAAGGACTATTTAAAACAAGTTGAACCATTTTTTTTTTATTAACCAGAATATTCTTATTCAAGAGAATAGCTTGTTGTGTTGGACATCAATCTTTGTTCAACATAAAGTGCAACCAACAAACAAGTCAATGTATTAAACAGTTTGACCAGTACTTAATGCTATGATGAGATTCCTGAGTGTTTCTGGTTAAAAAAAAGTATTGATTATATAAACTCTAAAAAAATTAGATCATCTCACTGCTGCAACTCTCTCTACCAACACCTAAATCATGTGTCTTATCCATTATTGTTACGTAGCCAAAAATTGCAGACCTCTGCGATTTGGAAATTGTGTTATTCTTTTTTTAAATTGTGATTACTTTGCAAATGCGATTAATTGTCCAGCCCTAATTTGAATAATAAATGATGTGCTTAACTGAGGCAGCTTAGGTCTACAGAGCTTCAGATGGTGTTCTTGGTCCTTTTGTTTGCTCCCTTTAATGAACCCTTGGAGTAGTTTTGGTAAGCTAGCTACAGCTGGGTGGGTTCACACCTGTTCTGTGTGTGTGTGTGTGTGTGTGTGTGTGTGTGTGTGTGTGTGTGTGTGTGGGTGACAGCTTTCACTTTAACAAAGCTTTAAATGTGATGTTTCTAGACTGACATTTGGCTTCCCTTCTGTTTTGACTTGCTTTAGGTTTTGGCCACAATGTGTTGCTTTTTGAGATCTTTTGGCTTATTTCATGTTGTTCTATTTGAGTGATCTTGATTGTACAGGTCTTCCAAGCAATCATTCCTGGGTGTGGATAGTAAAATTGAGCTGAACCTTTGTGGCTGACCACAATTAAATCATTTCTTAAAATCTTCTTGGTGTAAAATACTGAACTTGATCATGAATTTAGAACCTATTAAAGGTGTTTTAGTTTTGCATCTTAAAAAATATGCTTTGATGGGTTTTTTTCCCCCCATATTTGGGTTAACTGTAGTCCTTGCAGATAGTTTATGATGATTGGACACAGATAATAATAAGAAAACTATAAAGGTTTTCCTATCTCCTTACCCTATGTTCGTTTTATCTGAGTTGGCGTTCTTTGGGTGACGTACACGTTTCTACTCATCCTGTGGTAGGAAGAAATAAACCTCTGCTCTCCTCTTGAGTCATGCAGTCAGCAGTGTGGGTTTAGCTTTTGAGTGCCAGTCAAAGAACCTTAATTAAAATTTAATCAGAACACAGTAATCCATAAACCGACCCTTTTTTGAGGTTTCAGTGCAACAACCTTATACTGTACCTACGTTTGTACTTGTAAACAAGAGTCACGTTAGATGAACATCCTTTACCCTCACCACACCCTGAGGCTGCTTTGAGCTGCAGGTTTAGGGTTCAGCCCTCTAAAGCGCTGGGAGTGAATCCACATGAAAACACACAGACCTCTCTGTACAGGGCAGCTTGAGTTTTTCCACAGACTAACAGTTTGCTGCTCTTTCTAATCCCAGGCTTTCATTCTTCTTGCGCTCTTGTATAATCCTCATCCTCAAATCGGATTCCATACAGATTAAGATTGATTAAAGACAGAAAGACGGATGACAAAAAAAAAGTGTAAACATGACCGGGAATTTTTTTTATTTTTTTTTTTGCTTTAGCATAAAACAGCTAGGAAGGACTTGGGTTTTGCTTTTAAGTTGGTTAAGTAGATAGTTTGTTTTTTTTATTAGGCTAAAAGAAACAAATGAATGACCTTATGGTTACCCATTTATTACCAGAGCTCTGTGTAATTGCATTACTCATCTTAATTATTTTACCTACAAAGTTTTTTTTTTTGTTTTATTTTTTACGCCTGACTTTATCATTAATCCTTTTAATGTGGTTTACACACAAAGCATACAAAACATGGAGAGGAAACCTTGTTGATGAATTGGTAAAGGAAGTTTTGACTACTGCCCCTCTCCCCACAGCGCTGGTATTAGCCGAGTGTGATTCAGAATGCTTTGCAGGCTGTTTGTGGTAACAACGAGGCACTGAGAGCCTATATACGCGAGCTCAATTTAGAGCTCTGTCATAACAGGAAATGATGTCACCTCAGCCGAAGGCTCGAGGCGGCCCGTCCTGTCAACAAACAGGTTAGCAAAAGTTTGATCTGGGAGAAAGTTTTTCGTTCGTTGTGCATTTATTATCTATAACAGTCAGTCCAAAAAACCGGTCTAATGTTTGGCGGACCTCGCACCCGTCTGTGACGTTCTCTGCTGCTTATTTTCATTCACAGACTTGCTTTCATCCGTTTTATAAAAAAATAAAATAAAATAAGTGGCCCGTTATTCAGGCATTGTTAAAACGGGCTATACCAGTAGCAGGGAGACCCAGTTTGTTGTCCCGTTATTTTTTTTGTTCTTCCCAAACCTGTTATTGAAGGAGTGGCAGCCACTGGTTTCCTTTTTTCCCCAACACAATAGTATCAGCATTCAGGAGACTCAGCGCAGGAAGTAAGCATCCAGAACCTAAGAATAAAGCGAAGCACACCTTTTATGGTCATTTATCCACTTGCCGACAATTCAAAGCAGTTACACCAAATTCCTAGTAATGTTTAAATGAGGGGTAAAAAACAACTTTTTTAGAACTGGGCTTGTAGTGAATCATGTTAGGTGGAACTTTGCTGAAATATGCAGTTTTTTGTTTGTTATAGTAGAACAAATTATTAATGAATCACAAAAAAATGATGTCGGATTAACACAAAAACTATTTGGTGTTTTGTAAAAAGAAAAAAAGAAAAGTGTTTGTGTACCTACAATATTCATTACATTTCAAAAGTATTATTACTACACACAACCACAAATTATTCTTAAACAGATGAAGATAAAGAAGTACATAATTGAGGAAGTGAATGCAGAAAGTATTTAAAAACGTATGGTGTAGATTTAGTTTCCTGCCCCCTCCATTGTGATGCGTCCAAAGAAATTCCAGTGGTACCTTTTTTAGAAGTCACCTTATTAAAAGATCCACCGGTGATTTAATCTCAGTATGAATAAAGCTATTCTGTGAAGGCCACATATTTTTTTTTAGAACACAAATGAACAGCTTTTAAAGCACAATTGGGTTATAAACCAAGATCCAAAGATTTGAATGTCTCACAAAGCACTGACAACTAGGGTGGGTAATGTGGACTTTAAATTTTTCTCCGTGTGTGAGTGTATATATATATATATATATATATATATATATATATATATATATATATATATATATATATATATATATATATATATATATATATATATATATATATATATATATATATATATATATATATATAAAACGATAAAAGTGATGATAAAAGACTAGTTACAGCTTCTTGCAGTCGTCTTCAGGTAACTGTGTGGCTGTGACTGCATGTCAATTATTGCCTAATAAGCACAAATATCACCTTTAGAAAATTAAAAAAGTTAACAATATTGACCACAAAATTCAAAATGTTTCATCAATATGTATTAGTTACATAAAGAAGTGTGATTTTTATTTTTGATTTTTATTACCAGACAGTAATTGGGTTTAATTATGTTTTTAAACGTATTGCTGTTTATTGACGCTCTTAGTAAACCAACAGCAGAGAAAATAGCAAAAATAACAATCCTGACAACACTGGCAGTTTTGGGGGTTTTCAGACGCCACTAATTGGAATTTATCCCTGTCAATATAAATCTAGATTCTTATCATAAGACATTTTTTTTTTCCACAATAACGATAAAACGATACGGTAAAGGCCAAGCCCTGCTGTCAACCCATCGTCCCAAAGGGAAAGACAGGAGGTGGCTGTCTATTGAAACTTTCAGGCCGAGCAAGGAGCACATTGTTAGAGAAGCAGCCGAGACGCCTGTGGGAAGTCAGATGGTAGAGTCTGTTTAACAGGCAGCTGATAGTCGCACACTGGTGTTGATGTCAAAGTCATTGTTGGGAGTGGGAAGGTCCCATTAGTAGTTTGCTACGAGCCAGATAGATAGACAGCAGACATGTCGCAACATTTGGCTAAAAATGGACACTACATAATCCTGATCACACCATCCCCACTGTGGAATACGGAGGTGGCCATTACAGGCTTTTCTTCAGCAAGAATGGAGAATCTGGTTAGACATAAATTACAGGCACCTGGCTGGAGGTACTAAGTCCAGCGCAATCGTGGTGTAAAGCTTTAGACGCTGCATTAGACTTCAAACCGTGGCAGAGGTTTACCTCCAAGCAGGAGAGTGACCTTGATGTTCAAGGAAATGGTTTAGACCAAAGCATAATCATGTGTTAGAAAGGCACAATGTTCCACCCTAAAGCCAGTGTAGTAACACTTTAAATATATGTTCATAAATGCTCTCAATCCACTATGACTGGGCTTGAGGAATTTCACTATATGTGACTTTCTAGATGTGCAGATCTCAGAGAAGATCCCCTAAAAGGCTACCTGTAAATCCAATGAAAGCTCTTTTTTTTATCTAGATTGAATTAATCATTATATGACATGCATCATTAAAATATTTACATATGTTGAAACTTCCAGCTTTTTATTGGATTATTTCTCTGAGAGATAAAAGTTTTTAACTTATTTAGATTCTGGAACTTCTGACATTTATGCAGAAATGTATTGTTTTCACTTAATTTGCAAACATTAAAACATCGGCAATACGAATTTATACAACAAACCGAAGACCCAAGATTTACTTAGTAATGTGGAAAAAGTTTAGGGGTTTACGTTTTTATTTACCGGACCGTTGGAATTGACTGAAGCACCCAGACTAAACAAGGTTATTGTCCGGTCAGTGGCATCTGCTCTCAGACGGGTTTCTCTAAAGTCCACAGAAACCTGGAGGTATATTGAAAGAGAAAACCGTGAGATTCTGAGCTGAGGTGGATGAGAAAAGGAACGTTGTAAAACAGCAGCTGAGTGCATGTGCCAAATTCTTAGCATTCAGAGACCACCTGGTAAGAGAAGACACTCAGCTGTTTAACCAGCAGAGAGTCGCAGCTGTGAATAAGGTGCTTGTTGAAGAAAATGCTTACATTTTCTTGTTGAAGAATAATACTTACATGCTTACAATACTTATATGCTTCAGCACTTTATTTCAATGGCTGGAGACAGTTAGTTTTGTGCATGCTATAGCTGTATATAAACAAGAAAAACGAAAATTTTGACACACTTATTTGCCCAGTTCGTAGCCTTTCTGAGCGTTGCAGTGTTGCATTTGAAGTTATTTCAGATTGTAAAAGGTGTATCGAACCCGAAGCACAACAGTGGAAAAAAACGAAAAAGGGTTATTGTTTGGGGAGACGAGTGTTTGCCCACCTGTTCCCTTTCGGTTTGGCCCGCATGCACACTGCATGATGTTTGCCCTGGTAAAGTGCCTTTAATGGTTTTCCTCGAGGCACAGCATGTGTTGTCATGCATGACGACAAATGCTGGAAGGTTAGAAAGTTAGTGAGAGTTCTGAAGTAAACGGGTCTCCCGGCCCTTTTTTCGCTTGCAGTGCTGCTGTTTTCTTTCATGTGTAGTTTATAGGTTTCCTACAAACTCGTTTCATACTGCCTCAAATATTAGACATTTGGAAGTAATCCATGTTGATTCTTTATTAGCTACAGTTGTTGCACTCAGAAAAGGGAGACTGTCCACGACTTTGTACAATTCACGCAAGTCTTTTGTATCTTAAGTTTTGGGGGCATGGGAAGAAGATTTTGTTTTCCTTATCCAAACATGACTTTTTATATTCTGGGTTGACTAAACAACCCACAAGACTATATCCTCTCTGTGAGCCACTTTGCTGCTTTCCATGACGATGTGCTTCAGCAGACTAAGACCAGACTTTAGATTAACACAAAAAAGAAAGCAAAGGAAAGTTTTTTGGTGTGTATTTCAATCTTCCTTTCTCCCGAGTTCATCTTTCTTCACAATTATCCCAACTGGTTTCTTGCATTTAGGCAACATGAATTAATGTTGGTGCTATTAAAAACATGCATGAAACAAAGATCTATAAGGGTCAGTCTGTCTCACATCGTCTGAGAATAATTGAAAACAAAACCCTCAAATTCCCCGGAAGATCATTGGTTAGTATGGGCAAACTTTCTCTATTTTTATCAGGTAAATTCAAGCACTCCTTTGTGAAATATATCTGGCCGCGTAACGGTGTGATGAAACTAAGGAAGATTATTTTGCAGTCTTACACCGTACTTCTGCAACGAGGGGGAACAGGGTGGGAAAACCTGTTTAGAAATATTCCACGACACAAGTTTGGTAACACATTAACTGATTCAGACCAGATCCTGTTTCTCTACATACTAGGTGACCCTTGGATGCACTTGTCAGACAAATAAGATAAAACGATGACAGTTTGCAGAAGGAGCTGGGTTTAAAAACTTTCAAACGGGACATTTTCGTCCGCACACATAACCAGATGTAGACTGAGACCGAATAATTTCTTGACATCGGCTATGATGACCAAAAACATCAGTGTTTTTCTGATAGGCTAGCACAGACCGGTGGAAATATCCTGGAATCAGAACCTGTTCTGTCAACAGTCGGGGTTCAGAGTCTATATCCACTGTACCACGCTCAGTCACACATACCCCTTAAACAGTTTACACATTTTCTAACATTACAGCCACAAACTACAAGGTCTTTTATGGGGACTTTATTTTACTGACAAAGTGGTACAAACATTGAGGAGTAGACCAGTTAATACTAACATTTTATCATACTTTTCAAATAAGAAAGGTGACAAAAAATATTCAGTGTCCTCAGAGTCAACAGAGGTGAATACAAATGCACTCTTTTTAAATTAATATTTGTAAAATTAAATTCCTGTTCGTAAACTTCACAATTATGAATTACTTTGTGTTAGTGTATCATATAAAACACTGATAAAATAACACAAAAGCTTGAAGTTGTAACGTGACAGGATATTAAAACATAATTCAAAGGTGTGAACACTTCTGTGAGGTGCTGTAAATATTGCAGCTGACGGTTTGAAAAATATCTTGTGGCTTCGCACAGCCTTCAGTGGGATTGTTGTTTCACAGGACAGACACTGTATGGTTGAGTCAACACACACTAGAGTATACTTTCCTTACTTTAACATTTGTAATTATTGCTTTGATGGATAGTTAAGTCTGGTGATTACACATTGCTGTGGCAGTTTCTGTTATTCGACTTTGAAAACATTGTTTTTTTTTTTCCATGCTAAACTAGATTAGTCACTGGTGAGGACATGGTTTGGGTGTTAACAGAGGTTCTTTGTCACTAACTTGGTTTTAGCATCTGTTGCTAATTCAGAAGTCAACTGGTGTTAAAATAGAGATGAGAAGCTCTAACCTGTCAGTAGTCTGTAAATGTGACACAATGGGCATCTGTGAATCATTTTAAAATAGATCTTTATTTCATACTGGGATCCCAGTGTTTATGATTAAATAGACCTTGCTTATCTGCTTGCTTCTAGATTTTGACATGAAGAAGGATATAGACACGTTGATAGCAGAGGAACGGGCAGATATCATCTCTAAATATGACAAGGTAAGTGGGTGTACAGAAATACAGGTGTCTTAAAGATGGTCTTCAATTTTAGCTCTGGTTGAACATTGTGACTAAATGATAACGTTAAGGTTACGTTGTGTTTTAAATCAACGTGGGAAAATGTTTCGTTGAGTGGAAATCGCAAGTCAGGTGTCTTGAGTACCCACTCAAGACGGTGGAGATGACTGGGAAGGTGTACTTCCTGTCACGAATCCAGAGGCACAACCTTCCACTGGAGCTACCGGTCATCTTCTACACTCAAAATGGTCTGTCCTGTGTTCGTCCACCACTGTGTGGTTTGGCTCGTCCACAAAACAGGACAGGTCCAGAGGACAAAGAACTATTGGGTGTGCAGAAACAAAAGTTTGTGATGGTCTTCCCTCGATCCAGGCCTTGTACGGGTCTAGAAAAGAGCAGCTAACATCTCTGCAGACCCCACCCATCCTGCGCACAAACTGTTCAGGCTTTTACCATCAGGTTGGCGCTACAGCGCGCTATTTGGTAAAACCAGTCGGCATGGAGACAGTTGATGAACACCTAACAGAGTACCCAGATCAATACCAGGCTTATTTGCACCAGTTCAAACATGCCGTCCTCTTTTGTTTAAGACATAACCACAAGTCATTCACTTTGATGTCAGCCTTTATGATTCCTGGCCAGATTACAAATTTAAAAAAAGCATGGTTTATGTTAGCCATGTTGACTGGCTGGAAAATTCACATTAAATCCATGAACTTTGGTACTATCACTTAAAAGGAGAGTGTTTTTTTTTTTTTTGTTTTTTGTTTTTTTTAGATTGCCATGCTTTTATGTAAACCTTACAGTGAAATGAAATCTGTTTACGGCAAATGTTTAGTAAGAAAACAGGATGCCCGTTCTAACCCTCCCAATCTGGACTACATACACTTGTTTTTTAGGGCAGGGAAGAGGGCGTTCGCATTGACCCATGGGAGGACGCTGACTTTAGCATCTATAAAGTCACAGATCGCTTCGGCTTCCTGCAGTAAGTAAATTTAAAGCTTTTTGGTGATTTCATTTCATGTGATATCTTTGTGTCAAAAGTTTCAGTATGCTCATTAAGGGCATAAATCTGAATCATTTTAAGCCCTCAGTAAATTGTTTGAATCGTTCTGTTACAGACTGGAATTACCATGCAACCAACAGCTTAAAGGAATTTTAAAAAACAGGATCTGGGTTTATATGTTTCAATTTATTCTGGATTTTCATTGATTAAATAACAACAAATAAATACATTAAACATACAAGCCCATATATAAACATGTCTGCCCAGTAGCATTTGTTTAAATGCACCCTGGCTGTTGGCAGAAAGCCGTACGCTTTCTTTATCCATCAACAAACATCCAGCATAACTGGCTTGATTTGTGACCTGCTTTGCAGAATTGGGAGAATTCATTTTATTTTATTTTTCTATTTAATCATTGCTTATAAATGTAGTTGGGGTCAGGGCATTCCATAATATAGTGCTTTTTTTATTCCACAACCAGCTTTATGTTTAGGATCATTGTCGTGTTGGGACACATAATTGTGTCCAAGTCTTAACCCTTTGACCCAAACTATCCACCACTATTTAAAGAAGATAAAATAATGAGGAACAACTCTTTTTCTTAGATTTTCACTGTGGTGTTTTCCAGTTTTTCTTCATAGTTACTAAGAATGTGCTCAAAGAAAAAATTAACCCGCTTCTCCAAAATGGACACCCTCAAGCTTGATTGAAATTTGCAGTTCCCCACACAGACAAACCAAAAGCCTTCTGGAGAAAACCGTCATGATCAGAATGTTTAGGTGGAAAAACTTGCTAATTAACCCTAGGAGAAAAAAAGTGTCAAGGTGACGCTATCAAACTTAGGAACACTATAGCAACTGTAAGTCATGGTGGTGGCAGCATCATGCTGAGGGGCCATTTTTCTGCGAGTGGTTCTGGTGTATCACACAAAGCAGAATGAAATGAGAAGACAAGCTTGGATTTCTTCAAATCTCTCCCAAATAAACCGCCAGACTTTTACAACCTGGACACAGTCAGGATACTGATCCCGAATGGACATCAACAAAAAAGTCTGCTCTGACCATGAAATCCTTGAAGTAACTGGTGAGGAGGCATCTGAAGGACATCACAGGCCTCCTGTTGGACCTCTTGCAGTTTGCTTACCGAACAAACGGGTCAGAAGATGATGCAGTAATCATGAGATTACCCTTCATCCTGCACTTCAACTCAGCCCTCAACACCATCAACCCAGACATCCTCCACTGGAAGCCCGCAGTGCTGGCCTTCAGCTGTCAGTGGATCACCAGGTTCCTGACTGACTGACTTAGCAGCTGGTGAGGCTGGGGAGTAACGTCTTCTGCTAAGGTATACAAATGACTGCACTGACCTCAGCAAACCAGTCTGTGAAGCTCCTGAAGTCTGCAGATGACACCACTGCTATCAGGTCAGATCCAGGACTATAACTTGTCCACATACAGACAGGAAAGTAGATTGGCTACTCCACTGGTGTGGTAAGAACCACCTGGAGCTTAACCCGCTCAAGACTGTGGACTTCTGGAGAATTTCCCCAACACTGCCTCTCCTCTGCATCCTCAACAACATTGTGTGTACTTTTGATAACTTCCGGTTCCTTGGAACCGCCCTCTCTCGGGACCTGAGCTGGTCCTCACACACGCTGTTTGGGAGAAATCCCAGCAGAGACTCTACTTCCTATGGCAACTCAAGAGGTGCAACCTACCACAGGGACTGCTGGCCATTGCAACACTGGCGTCATTCAGTCTGTTCTATCTTTCAATGGGTGGTTTGGCTCCTCCACAAAACAGGACAGGTCTAAACTGCAACCAACAGTTAGGTCTGCAGAGAGGGTCATCAGGGCTGACCTTCCCTCCAACCCAGAACTTGTTCAGGTCTAGCATCAGAAAAAGGGCAGCTAACATCTCTGCAAGACCCCAGACATCCTGCACACAAGCTGTTTAGACTTTAACCTCCAGGTCGGCGCTATTTGCAAAAACCAGTCGCCATCGGAGACAGTTTCTTCCCCCCACGCTGTCTCTCTACTCTATGAAACTGTATATTTAAAAACTTATTTTCTTTTCACATATTACAAAAAGAACTTGCATATATACAGTTTATACATTCATACCTAATGTCTGAATGTTGTGAGCGCTGTAGCCTTCCTTGATTGTGCGCACAGTCACGGCCGAATGAAGATGATTCTGAAAACTGGGTCACTTTAACCCTTTAGGAAGCTTTGACCTTAACTGAAAAGAAAATATGTAGTCTGTGCTTAAAAGCTGGGTTCATGCCCTAAAATCTACCAAATTCGAATTAATTATTATCAGTTATCCCGTCAGAATTATGCTGGAAGTTTGTTGGTCGAGTTACAACTTGTCAAGGGACCTTGAACCAAATATTAGCAAGGCTGACTCTATATATTCGAGCTTGTTTATTTCATTTAGACCCTTGGAAGATTAGTCCATGCTGAATATAAACCTTAACCCTGAGCAATTCTTGTTTCAAAAAATAGGTTGAACATAGTGGTTGTATCATTATTTCACCGTTAAAAACGATTCATACACATAATTATAAATAAACACAACAGTAATGCACATAATGAGTGTATATAATCACGTATCTGTGGCTGCTTCTTTTGAGTCTACTGTTTTATTCTCCATTTTTTCCCTTCATAGTAATTCATATATCTATTTAAAGCCAGTGCACTAATACACGCGTGTTTGTGTGTTTCTGCTCCAGTGAGGAAGAACTGCCGACGCCCACTGCACTCGAAGAGAAGGTAGGGACCGGCTCTGCTGCGTTGCATGTTCAGATTTCACTAGTCATGCAATGCATTTTAATCCTCTCACTCATGCGTTGGGCACTTATGTTGTTCGCTGTTTTTTTGCCTTTTCAGCAAAAGCAACAGGAGTTGGAGCGAGTGGCGAAATGGCTGAAGATGGTGAAGAAATGGGACAAGTACAAGAACAGCGAAAAGGTTAACAGCGGCTCTCATAAGATACCGACATACCATCTTAATTTAGCCGCTAGGCTTCTTCTCTTTTTTTTTTTCTTTTTTTTTGCTCTGCTATGGGATTTATTATGTCCACGTCTTTTTATAATCTATTTTCCATTTCCTTTTAAAGCATAGGTCATTTTCTTATTCGCCCTAACCACCACCACCCTCACCACTACCCCAAACTCCTGTGGTCAGGACACTCAAAATAAACAAATGACTGCAAGCAATGAGTCCATGTTCTTTGATACTTGGAGAGTGGAAGACACATGAATCAGTGTCTTTCTCCTGAGATTGCTGTGTTGAAGATGACTGCCCATCGTTTAATGATCTGTGTTTCAGCTGGTGAAGCGTGTGTATAAAGGGATTCCTCTGCAGCTGAGAGGCCAGGCTTGGGCCTTGCTTTTGGACATAGAAAAGGTTAAACAAGACAATCAGGGAAAATATGAGGTATGATTTTAATTTCCCCCGCCTCATAACTCGGGACAATTGTTGTTAAGTTTTGGTTTTAACGACTGCTGGATGTGATTGTGAAACCGTTTTTCTGTGGTCCAGAAAATGAAGCAGCAGGCTCGGAACTTCTCAACGGAGATCAAGCAGATAGACCTGGACGTCAACAGGACATTCAGGAACCACATCATGTTCATGGACCGCTTTGGAGTGAAGTGAGCATTTCGGTTTCATGTAATGCTGATGTATTGCACTGATGTTTTTTTTTTCTTAATCTTTTTTTTTTTTTTTTTTTTTTTTTTTTTATTTCCTTTATTTAACCAGGTAAACCCCGTTGAGATCTGGATCTCATTTTCAAAGGGGACCTGGGCAGAAATCTGCAGAAATTCTTCTTGTTTGCAACCTTATCAAACTTCTGAAAAAAATAAATTTTACATTAACTATCTACTTTTGGCATTATCCAAACAACCACGTGTGGATAATTTTATTTTTAACCTTAGTTTTCGTATTTTAAATAATCAGTGATGGACAAACGAGGCTTACTTATTTTGGTTTGAAGGCCAAACTCTCCGGCGTTGTTGTTTTCTGACATCCCCGTGTGTTTTTAGGTTTGCCCCAAGTGGGATTCCTGCTGGTTGTGACCCCTGGCCTAAACTATAAAGCACACGACACAGTTGCAACAAACCAGAGTGGTGGTTTCCTTCTCTCAGCATTTTATTAGCCTTCCTGTCAGTGCACAAAGCCCCACAGGAAATGGCATTCACACAGACTGTGCACCGGCACATGTGCAAAAATACCCCTGCAGCAAGCACTGACTGTTTTCTCACCAATATAGAAATCCATCCAACACCCTTTAAAGCAAACATATGCAGTTTTTTTGTTGTTTTTTTTTTTCTTTCTTTTTGTTTAGTCAGCGAGAATTATAGAATATAGTGTACAAGAGTCCTCTCTTCTTTCTCTTTGTAATATACTTCCCCTTGAATTCAAAGCCACCGAGTCCAAAACAGACCAAAACACGGCTTCATCCTGCCCGACTACCCACTCCTTCCCTGCGAGTCAACAGCTGTCTCACAGACGCTGACAGCTATTTAAAGCGCCTTTCCTGTCTCTACATGTATTTGTCATTGAGGCCTGGAGGGGAGACATCCTCTGTGCATCTACATTATGTTTTTCTTAATGCCCCCCCCCTCCACTCACAAGCACATTCATATGCACTAACAATGGGTGCTTTGTGCCGGCTGTCTGAAGCTTTTGAATCTCTAGATGTTATCGAACAGATGCACATCACAGAATGGTTTGGTTGGACTGGCTCGGCTGAAGTTTCGAGCTCGCTGTGTTTTGCAAAACAGTTTATACCGCTTAACTTTTTCCATTTATAGAATAAAACCCAATCTTAAAAGTATTTGATTGAAATTTTAAGGGAAAAACTTTAACAAAGTATCATAATTGTAATATAAATCTGCTCACCCTGCTCTAACCATTTGGCCTCCACTTCCGTATATATTTACTCTTATATCTCTAAAGACAAATCTGGTGCAACAAATTGCTTTCAGCACTGTCACTCAAATGGGAAATCAAGCCATTATTTCGGATTTAATCTTTTTATAATTACAGCTCTTCTGTGAGAGAACATTAGTGAGCGATTTATGAATCAGAATCAGCTTTATATGCCGGGTACGTGTTGACGTACAAGGAATTTGACTCTAGATTGCACAGTGAGTGCTTATATATATATATATATATATATATATATATATATATATATATATATATATATATATATATATATATATATATATATATATATATATATATATATATATATATACAACTATAAACAAGTAGTAGTGGAGACAAACCCAACAGGTCAGGGATAAAGTGGTATAGAAGTTTTATAAGGTTGTAAATTTATCACAGGCTTTAAAAGTATGACAGAGCACTTTTGAATCTATCATCTGTAAATGAAAAGTATGGCCACCCACCTAAGCTGACAGGCAGGGCAAGAAGATTAATCAAAGAAGCAGAGAAGAGGCCCACGGTTACTCAGGAGGAGCTGCAGAGATCCACGGCTCATGTGGGAGAATCTATTGACAAGACAACTCAATTTTACGCTCCACAAATCTGCCTTTTATGGAAAACCATGAAAATAACTGCTTGCCGTTCACCGCAGCAATATAGCAAACAGCTGGAAGGAGTAGCTCTAGTCAGATGAGTAAAAAACGTAACTTTTTGGCCTGCATATAAAATGTTATGTGTGGCAGAAAACTAATAACGCATCTAATAACATCAGCTGAACAACAACGCCCCACAGAAAACATGGTGGTGGCGGCAGGACCGTGCCGTAGGAATGCTTTTCTTCAGGGACCAGGGAAGATGCTGGAGGTGATCTGAAGACAAGGAGCCAGATTCAGGGTCATATCTGTGGAAAAAAGACCTGTTACAGGCTGCAGAGGTTCAATTTTCTGCTGGACAACAACCCAACACATACAGCCAGAGCTACATTGCGGGGGTCAAATTCCAGACCCGACTTCATCTGGAAATAAGTGGCAAGACCTGGAAATTGCTCTTCTTCGAAAACAACCGAGCTTAAGTTATTATAAAGAGGGATAGACAAAAATGTCAGCCTCTGGAAGTGTGAAATATCTGCTGAAGGGAGCTGGACACACAAGCATGCCACACCTCTAGGATTTTAATTTGGAGAAAATGTAAATCGCATTACTTAAAGTTAACATAATGTGCCACTTTGTGTCGGTCTGCCTCATAAAATCTCAGTGAAATGCATAGAAGTACCCTGAAATACATCGCTGTTCAAGGCTTATGAATATTTCTGCAAAGTGCCGTACATCTGTAGAAAGATGGACAAATATTATGTGTTATGTGACACAAGAGCTCTGCCAACTTTAACCTACTCTGCATTTAAAACTGTTTTTATATAATCCCTTAGGACAATATACCTGAGTTTAATTACTCTCGTGGTTGTTTCTCCAGAACCACATCCTTGTTTTTACAGGTGTTTTTTTTTTTTGTCCCCTCTCCAGGCAGCAGGCACTGTTTCACGTACTGGCGGCCTACTCTGTCTACAACACGGTAAGTGTTTTCTGACAACGTATACATGTAATTTGGTTACCGGCTGTAACCAAACGCTCCTGAAGATTGTAACTGAAATTAGAGCATCATTACAACAAATAATCCATGCCTCTGGCAAACATGAGATATAATAATGTTTTGCATATTATTTTTTTTTAGAAGTAAACTTAATGACTGCAATTAACATAAACATAATTACTATCAAATATCCTGCAATTATTCACCTTGAAAGGGAAATGAATGTCTTGTAGAAGCACCTCAGTCTGATCAGACTGATTCAGTATCAACCAATCAGACTTAGGGGAATGATTATAAGCTACATATAACACATTTATTTGCTGATTATAACTTGCAACAACATTTTGATAATTAGGCATCCAAGTTTAAAGCAGATAAAGACAAAAACAATGCAGTGAACTCCTGTAGGGCCTATTAAGTTCTAAGTCGATGTTTGCGACTGCATTAACGACTGTTTTATGATTGTAAAAAGTTGATCCTGTTTAACTCTCCCTCACTCATCTTTGGACTTTTATTCTCAGCTCCTGGTCTGTAACGGCATTTACGGTGTTGATCGTAGTAAACTGGAAATATCACCATTCCGGTCCTGTACTGTGATCAGCACTGTTCACTATATGGATCTTTCTTTTTCTGCTTTTGGTCTATTGGTCTACTATCAGATATCCAGCCCATTAAAAACCCTGTCTTCTAATGGCGTTCTTTTACGCCAGGTACAGATGTGTATGGAGGACCAAGTCTTCCATATCTAAAAATAAATACAGAAATAAATAAATGCTCAATAAATAAATAAGAATACAATTAATTGCCACCAAATTAATAAATGTAGGTAGAAATTAAATTATACAGTGAGACATAAATGTATATATCTCTTTTAATTAGCTTATTTATTTATTTGCCTTTGTAATAATTACCTTATTTATTTATTGTGCGTTATAATCTTCAACTTTATTTATTAATTACTTATATTTTTTAAGTATTTATTTATGTGCATGTTATAATATTTTTGTCTGTTTTATTCTTCCTTTGTATTTTTTTACCCTATATATTTCTGTGATGCTATTTATTTCTGCCTGTCCTTTTTACATTTCTGTCTGTCCTTTTTACATTTCTGTATGCATTTCTGCCTCATTATGCAAATGAGGAGGGGTGTGTCTTAAGGGCTCAACTTCTTCCCATTGGTTGGTTAGCATTTTACTGCATCGGTCAAATCTACATGGCTTTTCCCCGCACTAAAGCTTAAGTAATGTCAAACTCAGTAGGCAGACGTTCAGTGTCCAACCTCTTAAGGAAAGCTGCTAATAGACTGGAAGAATTAGAACGCTGTACATTTGGGATCTGAATGTTTTTTTATGGTTTCAGATTCGGCTTTTCCAGATCAATAACTAATCGGCGGATGATTTATTCTACAAAACAGACACCTCTCCGCAACCACAGCAAGGCAGACAGTGAGCTACAACCATAGTTTCCTCAAAACGAGTCTCCCATCGCGCTGGGTGAATTACATTGGACCCTATGCAGAGCTCGCTTGATAAGAAAATACTGTAGTTGATTATAAAAGTCCCGTTGACTCCACGGAGTCAACAGGATCTAGCTCATGGTTGATCCGGTTGAGGGGCTCCGATTTCGGCCAGCGTCTCTCAGCTGCTCTGTCCTCCCACACGCGGTGGTGCATTTAGGGGCCGTCAAAAAACATTTGAACCAAGCACTCTTGAGAAACAAAAGTCAATAAATTCCGTATCTTGTGACCACCTATGACAAAACTAATATAAAATCAAGCCACTAAAAAACATCTGTAAGGAAAAGTCCCAATTTTTGTCTTGAAAATTTAAAATAGCTTAAAAATGAATAAAAACAAATGTGCCTTACAGATTTTATCTATTGACATCAATTTATATTAGTTTATCTTAGCTGGTCACAAGATAATACATTTATTGGTTTTTATTTCTCAAGAGAGCTTGGTTCAAAAGTTTTTTGACGGTCTCTAACTGCACCACCGCGTGTGGGAGGAGGGAGCAGCTGAGAGACGCTGGCCGAAATCGGAGTCCCTCAACCGGATTAACCATGAGCTAGATCCCGCTGACTCCATGGAGCTTGAATGTCCAATATCCAAATTCAAACCAACTTCACTGCGGTGCTGGATCATGCTTAAAGACGCAGCATGAATCGGCTTGATGAAACTCCGCCTCCTTCACAAATTAGACCAACATGGATAGAATAATGATAATCTGTAGTGCTTTTTATTGCCTGAATGTGAATCTGATAATTCATATTGTGCCTTTTATAATCAACGACAGTATTTTCTTATCAAGCGAGCTCTGCATAGGGTCCAATGTAATTCACCCAGCGCGATGGGAGACTCGTTTTGAGGAAACTATGGTTGTAGCTCACTGTCTGCCTTGCTGTGGTTGCGGAGAGGTGTCTGTTTTGTAGAATA
Organism: Fundulus heteroclitus; assembly: GCF_011125445.2. Taxonomy (NCBI): domain Eukaryota; kingdom Metazoa; phylum Chordata; class Actinopteri; order Cyprinodontiformes; family Fundulidae; genus Fundulus; species Fundulus heteroclitus. Next base: position 26,114,828 of record NC_046362.1, on the reverse strand, counting down.
AATCATCCGCCGATTAGTTATTGATCTGGAAAAACCGAATCTGAAACCATAAAAAAACATTCAGATCCCAAATGTACAGCGTTCTAATTCTTCCAGTCTATTAGCAGCTTTCCTTAAGAGGTCGGCCACTGAACGTCTGCCTGCTGAGTTTGACATTACTTAAGCTTTAGTGCGGGGAAAAGCCATGTAGATTTGACCGATGCAGTAAAATGCTAACCAACCAATGGGAAGAAGTTGAGCACTTAAGACACACCCCTCCTCATTTGCATAATGAGGCAGAAATGCATACAGAAATGTAAAAAGGACAGGCAGAAATGTAAAAAGGACAAGCAGAAATAAATAGCATCACAGAAATATATAGGGTAAAAAAATACAAAGGAAGAATAAAACAGACAAAAATATTATAACATGCACATAAATAAATACTTAAAAAATATAAGTAATTAATAAATAAAGTTGAAGATTATAACGCACAATAAATAAATAAGGTAATTATTACAAAGGCAAATAAACAAATAAGCTAATTAAAAGAGATATATACATTTATGTCTCACTGTATAATTTAATTTCTACCTACATTTATTAATTTGGTGGCAATTAATTTTATTCCTATTTATTTATTAAGCATTTATTTATTTCTGTATTTATTTTTAGATATGGAAGACTTGGTCCTCCATAGATGTGGACATCTGTACCTGGTGTAAAAAGCCTCTAAATCAGTTAGTCTCTTTCTTTTGCCGCAGTAGCTCAATCACAAACTCCCCATAAACAAATTTTGTGGGGAAAACAAATGTAATGTTTACCTAAATTACTGGTGGCCCAATCATTACTTCCCCTTATAATCCCTTTAGAAGAAGTGCAACTGAATAAAAAAAAAAAAACTTTTTAAGTTGAATACTTTTAAGAGTTTATTGAAACTTGTTGGTAATCCATAGTCTTCTCCATCCCTGGAATGTAGAAATATGACTTGACTCAGAGGCCCTCTGTTTTTTTTTTTTTTTTAGCCGCTGGCTTCTAGGCAGGATGAAGATCCATATTTCTAATCCCACCACGTAGGTCTTAACATACCTCAGCGAGTCCTTGAATGCGAGCTGTTTGGACCTCACTGACAAGTGCTCAACCCTGTCTGTTCTATTTTTAGTTTGGCTGAACAACCGCGTTCCATTCAGAGATGCATGGTTTTCACTGTCATTTGGGCACATTGTCGCCTCTTGATGGAATAAAGCGCTGGTTTATACACTATCTACTCAAAGGGAGAACAAGAAGAAAAAGAGAGAATATGGTGATTTATCACCAGAATATCAGCAGTCTTTTTGTGTCTTTGTTGTCCCTGGCAGATTAACGATCCGCAAGGGAAAGATCAGGTCTGTCTTTGCTGTATTTTTTAAACCAAGAGGTGTTGTTGATTTTTCTTCTTCTGCTAACGACCTGCGTTTGTTGCTCCCAGAATGCACATCCTGCGTGGTCACAAAAATCTTTGCTGCACAGGCTCTAAGGGCAGGTACAGATAGAAATATATGAATGTCACGCAGGTTTCTCAGTCCGGCGTACTGTGGCGTAGACTGGGAGGTATGAATTATATCTTACAGCAAATGAGGATAGTGAGAACTGCAGAAAGGAGAGGCATCTTTGGGTCACCGTGTCTCCCGAGAATCCATTTAACCCAATCAGCAGACAGTTCTACTGGAGTGATGCTAGAAAACGAAAACTCACTGAAATACTAGGATATTAAAAATTAAATCCTGCTGGACTCTGCCAGGTTTTAATTGGGCTTTAAACAGAAAGAAGGTCAGATCAGCCCAGAAACCCAGTTGGCCAATTGACATAAAATAAACCCCTAAAAGGATATCTTGATGTTCATTTGTCCCTCAACTGAATAAATGTTCTCAAATTAAATGTTGGACTTCTCTAAACTTCTCAGTGTGAGCTTATCGTGCTACAATATACTTCTCTTGAGGTTACGAATTTCCCCTCATCTTTAAATACATCTTTACATTTTTTTTCTCGATCTCTGATCACACCATCTTTTTGCGGCGCAGAATACGTACTCTTCCATGATCTCAACCTCTGTTATCATTTCCTAGGGCCCTACCGCACTTAACATGTCTCATTTCTACTTTAAGGTCCCAATATTTCTGCATCTAACACAGAAATCTTCAACAAATGTTTATAACGGGGTCCTGTTAAAATTTGTCTAGGTAGAGATTGCTGCCTCTTGGATTCTGGATTCTACCTAACAGTCTATTACGCCTCACCTTGGACGGTTTTTCTGATAGGGGTTTTTCTTGTTCATTGGTTCCTCTGTGGAAGAGGTGTTTGAGCCACAGGAAATGGACATGCGTTGCTATTTTTTTCCCCCCTTTTCCCCTCTTCTCACACAATGCTCAAACGAAATTGGGTCAGTGGGAGAGCAAAGAGAGAAAGAGGAAAAGCCAACTAGAGAAGAGGATGTTTGACTTGTTCACATATGTGCTGGTAGGGAGAAGAATGTAGAGAATGTGCCGTTTAACCTCTCTTTAACCCTAATTACATTTACCGTTTTGCCTTGAAAGGATACATTTGTGTTTCTATTTCCGTCTGCAAAGTAAATCCTCCTCAATATGGACAAATGCCAAGTGCACCCGCGTTTGCCAAGGGCTTGTTTCATGTAGATCAGTGAATCATTCTGATCTCGTCTTGGTAGGAATTCAAGAAGAAGACATGACATTACCGAGGATGTATTCGTAGCACTGTGAACGCTTGAGAAATCTTTTGTATAATAGTTTATAGTATAATAGCATTGTCGCACCATGTTTGTAAAGTGAGTACAGTGACACAGTCTGTTATCGGACCACATCAGACATGCAGGTGCTCTGTGGCCCTCACTTTTTGACCTATATGTGTGTGTGCTTTTATTAAATTATGAAGAGTTGTCTGTCGTCGCTTTGCTCTGCAGGAGGTGAGCTACTGCCAGGGGATGAGTCAGATCGCTGCCATTCTGCTCATGTACCTGAACGAGGAAGACGCCTTCTGGGCTTTATCCCAGCTCCTCACCGACAGCAAACACTCCATGCACGGTGAGCAGAAGATGTACAATAATAAGAAGCTGACATCTGGATTGATCCTTTAAGGCGATGTTTTATTCAATTCAATTTTATTTATATAGCGCCAATTCATGAAACATGTCATCTCAAAGTCAAATTCACTCATTATACAGATTGGTCAAAAATTTCCTATATAAGGGAACCAGTTGATTGCATCAATGTCCCGACAAGCAGCATTCACTCCTGGAGAAGCATAGAGCTACAGGGAGAGTCGTCTGCATTGTCCATGGCTTTGCAGCAATTCATCATACTCAGCAAGCATGAAGCGACAGTGGGAAGAAAAACTCCCCATTAACGGGAAGGAAAAACCTCCAGCAGAACCGGGCTCAGTATGAACGGTCATCTGCCTCGACCGACAGGGGTTACAGAAGACAGAGCAGAGATACAACAAGAGAGACAAAAAAGCACAGAAGCACACACAGATCCAGTAATCTGTTCTACATTAGATGGTAGTAGCGGGTGATCTGTCTTCCCTGGATGATGTCACAATTAACAGAACGTCAGACCAGGTGTACCTACTATGAAGAAAAAAGAGAGAGAACAAAAAGTTAAAAGCTGAAATGATGACAGGCAATGCAAAATTGGAGAACAGTAGGAGAACTCAGCAGAGTGAGAGAAATAGGCCCTGATGTCCTCCAGTAGCCTAAGCCTATAGCAGCCTAACTATAAAGGTAGCTCAGGGTAACATGAGCCACTATAACTATAAGCTTTGTCAAAAAGGAAAGTTTTAAGATTAGTCTTAAAAGTAGACATGATGTCTGCCTCACGGACCAAAACTGTGAGTTGGTTCCACAGGAGAGGAGCCTGACTTTGGCACTTAAAGGCCACCCCAATGCACATTTCTTCACCTCCATCCACCCTCTCAGTAAATAAAATCATCATGACTGAAGACTGTGTTCCTCCCCACCCTCTCGTAGGATTTTTCATCCCTGGATTTCCCAAGCTGCATCGTTTCCAGACTCATCATGAGCTCATCCTCTCCAAAATGCTGCCTAAGCTGAAGAAGCACCTGGTGAGTAGCAGCGCTGCACGTGTTTGACTGACGCCTGAGCTCGGCGGCCCCATCCCGTCGTTCAGCTGGTTTGAAGGCGGAGATTTATAACCGGCTCTGTTGGAACATTTCCCCTCGGAGACTCGGCTTCATGTTGATTTGTGTCCCCGCAGGACAAGGAGCAGATGACAACAGGGATTTACTCCACCAAATGGTTTCTCCAGTGTTTTATCGACAGAGTGTGTATTATTTTTTTTTCTCCAGCTTTTTAAAAATGAACTGTCTAAACGTCTCGTCGCTGCCGTTTTTTAACCATTTATTCCACGTTTCTGCTGTTTCCATCACCAGACACCCTTCACCCTCACGCTGCGCTTATGGGACATCTACATGTTGGAGGGAGAGAAGATACTAACCGCCATGGCGTATACGATCCTCAAGTTGCACAAAAGTGAGTGTGAAGCTCGTTGCTGCGTGTGGCCTTCCCCTCGCTGTGCCGGGAGCAGTCAGACGAGACGGCGTCGAGCCCAGATACAGCAGCAATGCAGAGTGTTGGTTGCTGCGCGGATTAGATGGCAGGCGTCCTCTCGGTTGGTTGCATCTTCACCGACTGGCTTACATAACACAAGTGGCCTGTTGTCGTGGAGAAGAATCAAAAGCTGACTTTTCATTGGATGCAGAGATGAGCATCGTCTCAGAATATTGGCTGATTTCTTCCATTTAGGAATGAAGCAAAGTTTGGATAGATGAATGAATCTGGCTGTTTTTCTTGTGTTTTTAATCAGAGCGCCTGATGAAGCTCCAGCTGGAGGACCTGAGGGAGTTTCTTCAGGAGCAGCTGGCTGATTCGCTCCTGATGCAGGACGATGCGGTGGTTGAACACTTACAGACAGCGATGTCCGAGCTGCGAAGTAAAAAGCTGGATCAACCTCCTCCAGGTGCAGCAGTGGTTCTGTTTCTTTGCTGTTTTTTTTTTGTTTGTTTTTTTCGCAACACCAAGCTTCACCAAGCACCACGTTGTCCGATGAACTCTGATCAACAAACCTTGGAGTTTGAGAGGTTACAGGAGGGAAGAAGGATTTCTACAAAAATATCCGAAAACTTAAAAACATGAATGGTATTCCGGCACAGTGCTGCACCTGCACATTGATCTAGCAAGGAACGGTTGAAATGAGAACTATCTGAGTAGCTTTTGAGTTGTGCATGTTATAATAGATGTCAATTAGATGGAAAAAAATCTGAGCTTTTAAGCTTTGCACATCTAAAAACCTAAATTTTTGCCCGTTGTTGTGCAAAATAGCTCACGCTCAGTCAGGTTTGATTAGTGATTGGTTTAAGTATCTGTAAACATGGATTTTCAAGTTCTGCTATATATTTTTAAATTGGATTCAGGTTAGGACTTTGACTGGACCATTCTTTGGTCTAAGCCATGCTATTGGAGCTCTGACTGTATATTTAGGGTAGTCGTTCTGTTCGTCTTCCCATCAGTTTTGCCCCATTCTCCATCACCTGCCAATCAAAAGCATCTCCACAGCATGATGCTGCCACCACTCTGCTTAATGTCTATCTGCCTAAGGCTGGTCTGCCTAAGGCTGGTTCACACGACAGGATAAATGGCTCCATTTTTTCCCCCGATCTTCCCCTTCCGATAGGCCTCAATCACCGGGATGACTTAAGATAACTTTGAGATATTTCTGCCGTGTGTGGTGTGTTAGGAGTGATCGGGTCCGCTCGGTAGAACTTCGGGACCACTCTGACATCAAATCGGGGATATTCAACGTGTTGGATTGTGCGTGTGGGATGTCCCCTGAGGACAAACGAGCTTGTTAAATGTGACGTGTAGCCGATCAGAGAGCGAGGTGAAGGAAACTCCAAGACGAAAACCCCCACCATGCGTCATATGATTTGTATCATGGTGCAGGAAACGCAGAGCCTTGAGTCTCCACTCCTTTAACGCCTTTTCTTTTTGTTGTTTTATCTCTGTTAAAGTTAGTCCACAAACGATCGCCATTATTCTTCCCCGTCGTCCATGTTTATTTACTCTGAACTCACGTTTGAGCTTAAGAGGTTTCGCAAAGTTGTCTCATCTGATATCTGAGTGATCCTGAGTGAAATCTGTTAGTGTGTCGTGCTTGCCGTCTGACCGGACGCCACACACTGTACGAGCAAATCTGTTTTATCTAAGTTTTTTTTTTTTTTACTTTTTTTTGTCGTTTGGTGTGCCGTCTCTCAGGCTTTGAAAATCGGCTGACTTTTTTAAAATCTCGCCGTGTGAACCAGCCTTTAGATGGACGGCCATGTTTTGGGGGGTTAGTAGTTGTGCTTATATGCTTTAAGATGGATTGAACTGTGCTCCATGACACTTTGTTCTCTAACGGTGTCTAAAAACCCATTTACTAATTATGACCTCTGAAAGCGATTGGTTGCACTGGACTTTATTTAGGGATATTGGGATAAAATGTGTTAAATAAAAAATGCCACAAGCCACACTTTTCAGATTTATATAGTAAACACTTTGAAGCCCGTAGATCATTTTCTTTCCACTTTGCAACTACCCTGTGCACTGAGGGTTGTCGCTGTAACGCGACAAAGTCTAATTCTCAAGAGGTATGAACCCTTTTTCGCAAGGCACCGTATTTTTCTGCCTCCATGTCACGCCTGTTTTCTCTCTCCTTTTTATAGCCAAGTCAGATGAGCTGCCGAAGAAGCCTCTGGGTCAAGAGAGGCCCGTTCTCCTCGTGCCGTTGCAGTCTCGCCCGCCTCCTCCGGAGGTCAAAACGGATCAGCAGACCAACAGCAGGCCTATTCCAGACCCCCAGAAGCCGGATGCAGCCACCAGCCATCAGACTAATTCTCCCGCCGATCTCCAGAACGCGGTGAGCTTCTCTGGAGCGAACGCGTCTTCGGCGTCTTCGTTAGTTGTCTGCACACAAGGAACGCCGTCGTCCCTGAGGCGCTTTGGGGCGCCCCCAGTACCTCCCAAAGAACACAAGCCACCGGTTGAAGGAGGGTCGGGTAGAGAGGTGAAGAAGTCGCCCCCAGAGGACTGCCAAGAGCTTAAAAAACAGGAGAACCAGACAACTGACGCGTCGTCTCAGGAGGAGTCGATGGAATGGCCTCCGCCCTATGAGCCGTCTCCTTCGGATGCTGTGATTATGCAAACGGAGGAGGAACTCATGGATCTTCCTGATCTACCACCCCCTCCTCTGTTTTACTCCTGAGCAGATTGACCAGCGTTCTCTAGGCAGGGAATCGCCCGAGACGCGCCCGTGTCTGAACCGCCGCTCCCCTTCCCCTCGGTCAGCCTCGCCGCTGGTGGCTCCGGTGAAGCGATCGCCGAAACCTCCACCGCACAACTTTGTAAAGAAGGTTACTCCTCCCGCAAAGCCCTCGTCCCACGATGTCCCCACGCCACCCTCAAAACCAACCAAGTTCCCAGTTTCCCTTTACGTTCCCGGGTCCACGGGGGACAGGCGGCCCTCCAACACATCTCAGTACGATAATCTCTCCGAAGCCGACGACGACGATCGCTTCGTGGAGAGACTGCTCGCCTCCACTCCTGAGGAGATCCTCTCCATGCAAAGCGGCGCCACCCATGCTACTGACAGAGCCTACGACCCTGCTTCCTACCCCGTTCCCCCACCTCCTCTCTTCATTCCTCCTTCTCCTCTTCCCCCTGTGATGTGCGCCCTCCCCAGATTGCCTCAAGAGCCGGAATATAAAGGAGATAGCAGCTGGGTGGATGATTCCATCATCCCCCCTCCTCCGCCCAGCTTTGCCGACAGACTCTCTCCGTTTCAGTGCACCGCTGCCGGCGGCTCAGACGCCAGCAGGTCCTCCTCACCCGTTTACTCAAAGAACTTCTCCAGGGCCCCCAGGGACCATTCCGCCTTCCCGGCACCTTTGCTGTACACAGGGTGTCCCCCGGGTCACTCCAGGTCCTCAGGACAGTCGCCGGTGGGTCTGGCGGGGGTACAGTCCAGCCCAGACTTCTGTAGGACGCCTCCCGTTGGAGTAAAGCTGCCCAAATCAGTGACTTTTTGACGTAGTAGTTATCAACGCCCCGGATGGGTTCCCAACGCCGATGTAAGGATAAAAGGGCCAGTAGCTCCGTTTGTCAGAGCGTGTGTGAAATGACGTTATTCCATGTCTAGCTACTGTACCCACTCCCTGTGACAGGTGCACCGTGTTCGTAAGGGAATTGCTGTCGAACCCGTATTTAATACTGATGTCAAAAAGCGTATTAACTTGACTGCCCCCACTTCCGCTTGTTTTCCTTTTTGTACATTAGAGCAGTGATCTCATCACAGCTGCACTTATCACCATTGTTCAGCCTCAAGCTTTAGTCATTTTGTTCCAGCGAGGTGTCTTAACATGGTGTACTTAGTGCAACAAGTCTTTAAAAAAAACAAAAAACAAGGGCTTTCAGACCATGTAACATCATCCATAACGCCAAAGCGTTCACCTGTAATTTATAGCAAAGCGTGAGCAGGCTCACCCAAGAAGAGGTTAACAGAAGATTTGCACTAAACCAGAGTGCATTCATGCAACTACAGTTTCCTTAACGTCGTAAACACCAGCAGCAGCAGCAGCAGTGGTGCAATAAATGACTAATGTAAATATAGACCTAAATATCTTAGACACCATGCCTTTTCAGGTCAACTGTTTCCCTGTGAGGTCGCAGCGGGTACTTTTTTTTTATGTCAAATCTAAAATGTTGGAAGAAAGGCTGTTTTTATTATATTTAGCTTTAAAGCAGTAATATACTGTGTATATGTTCATGCATGTATTAATGTTGGGACCTAATGTAACATATTGGCACAGACTGTTTGACTGTAGCGCCATCTAGTGGTCAGAAGAGAATAAAAAACAAACCTTTGAATTTAGGCTTTCTCCTTATTATCAGTTGGTGACAGGTTGATGTTTGGAAAGCAAGTTTAAATACGAGTAAAATGGAAAGGTTTTACAGTTCACTGGGTTAATCAAAGGAAAAAAAAACTGTTTTGTATTTTTTACGTGTCATTTATTTATTTAAATAGAAAAAGCTACAACCGATCTGTGAGGGCTAAGCATCAAATATTAAGTTTTACTATTTTGTCCAAACACCAGTATTGTTTTTCCTTTTTAATTAATATTATTGACATTTTTCATTTCCAACAGCTGTTGCAGTTTTTGTTTTTTTCTATCAGAGTCCTATCAAACTCCTGCTTGAGGCCTTGGTCTGTTTGCATTGCTTCGCCGTGAAGCGCCGTTTCTGGCGTCCACACGAGCATGTTTAGCATGACAGAATGCTGGAGCTTTGTCATGGGACGTCACCACATACTGTACATCACTGCTCCTTTAAGGAATTAACATTGTCATTATGGAGACCGGGGCTAAGACCAAAGCTTATCTGCATTTATGCAACTACTTGAGTTTTATAAAGAGATTAACCATGCATGTCCTGTGCTTCTGTTCTTCAAACAATCGACATCTTTGCTTTCAAACATTTATTGCAAACCCACACAGTCATCTAATCTCACAATATACAAGGCTTCCGTTGAATATAAAAATGTTTTTGCATTAAGTATACAACAAGATCAAAGTAGTATTTATTTTTTTTTTTTAGGAGGAAACAGGATGACAGCCAATAGAAAAGCTACACTTAAATCAATCTACTGATTTATAGCCCACACCATCTCTGGGTTATAAGCATAGCTTATATTTACAATCCAGAATCATGTACGATGTGCAGAAATACACAAAGTGTCCTGGACAAACGTTCACCACATTATGTTGACAAAAAAAAAAAAAAAGGTTCCAAAGACCACAATCATCTTTCTGATGTTTTGCACAAAATACTTTGGCTTTAAAAGAAAAACAACAAAAACAGTACTTCAATGAAACACGACAAAGTGCAAAATGGGCTTCTAAAGCCAACTAGCTTTAAAATAAAAAAAAAAAGTGCAAGATTTATTTTCTACAGTGATTTAGTGCACAATGTCCGTGCAGTGGGGAGAAACGGGTGCTAGAAAATCAGACGATTGTGTTTTTTAAACCAGAGCAACCACTGTCCGTATTCGTTGGCCGCTCCTCGCGTTCATAGCCTGATCTGGCTCATGAGGGCGGAGAGCGAGTTGACGCTTGTCCTGAGCTTGGCGTCCTCTTCGGGTCCCAGCGACACTCCAGCCAACCGGGTTGATCCGTTTGCTCCCATAATGCACGGCAAACTGAGGAACACCTCCGCCCCGATTCCACCCCAGCCCTGGGAAAAGCAAAACAAGACAGACGTCAGCTGAAATATGTTTAAGTGGATGATCTGCGCACTGTCGCTTTGAGTTAATACAGGTAACTAGAATTATATTAAACTCTCTGCAAAGGTTCATTACAAAGAGACGACTATATTTGTAGCATTTTACTTCTATTTTTATGCCTTTGACAGCTACAGGAATCCATTTTCTCTACGGTATTTAGATCAAGTGAGTCTACTGGCCAATTGAGCATAAAGATATCAGGTATTGTTTTTTTTTTTGGCTAATTGGAATAATATGTTGCTAATGCAGGAATGGCGTCCTGTTGAATAGGTCTATGTGCTGTACAGCATATGCACTCGAGGCTGGCATGAATTACTGCGTCAGTGTGCCTCGTGGTCTGGATTTTCTGTGTGGTGCTCTTGAATTTTGCTTCTCAAGGCTGCAGTTATTCCCGTTGCGTGCGCTACTTCTACCAAACTTCTTCCTTCCTCTTAACTTTCCAATGAGATGCTTGGATTGCATTAAGAGCATCTAGAGTCTCACTAGTAACCTGTTTTGGCTCCGCCTCCTTGTTGACTGTTTTTTTTATAATAATAATAATAATAATAATTTTTCATGACTGTAGACCAAAACGTGGCTGCAACACAACTTATTTGATAAAAAATATTTTTCCACAGACAAACGCGTAGCTGAAATATATCGTCGTTTTGAATGGAGTTGGTGAAATGACCTTTTTTATTAAGCTACACCTGCAGAGGAAGCCTGTGGTGGTGAGAATGGATCTATTGTTTAACTCGAAGTTACCTGAGCCAGTGTGGAGATGGAGTGAGTCTTCATCCTGTCTGTCAGGATGGTGTTGGTGATGTCGGCAACAGAAAGACCTACAGACCAGGACCGCTGGCCTCGACTCTTCATGAGCTCAAATGCTCTGCGTGCAAAAACAAAGAAATCAATCAAGAACAATAGAGTTGTTTATCTCTTCTCTACAAAAATCCCCCATTTCATTAACAGATGAGATGTAAAAAAAAAAACTAAAATCTGTCTTGGCTTGTGGTGAAAGTACCTGTCTAAGAGTGGTTTGGCAGCGTTGGCTCCTGGGGCGATCTCCATTGCTCCGTTGGAATTCAGCCCAACGTTACTCATTACAGGAACTGTCAGAGGAAAAACAAACAATGCTGAGCTTAATCGTACGCATTGCTTACAGTCAGCTCACAAGAAGATCAGCTGGAACAGCAACATAACTCGGCATTCTAAAAATGGACTTCAAAACAAAACCATACAGCGACGATGAGCTGAAGGATGAATGCAAAGGGTGGAGATTACTGGAGTCGTGTTTTTTTCTTCCTCTTAATGTAAAACTGAAAAGATTTGGACAGAATTGTGCAATGATTTTTATTTTTTATTTCCACACGAGCAAAAAAAAAAAAAAAATCACAATAAAATACTGAGTGTTACATTCTGACACAGTAAAATAAAGCTATTTTGATTTTAATTTCTCACGAGTTGGTTTGGTCAGAGTTAGGCAAAAGAGAAGAGATAATTATGTTTTTAACCTTTGCTCTCGGAGTTCTGTAGGGGAACGTTTCAATAAATAATTGAAAAGCTAGACAGTGTTTCAAATAATATAAGCTGTATATAATACAAACCCAATGTTAATTTTTAAGAGTCTAGAATTATTTGTATGAAAAAATGTAATAGAAAATATCCTGTTATAGTCATTAAAAAAGACAGCTGACCTGACAGTCACTCACTGACTCCAGTCATTGCTAAAGATCCCAGATATTCAGAGAATACTATATTCTAGCATTTCAATGGAAAGTTAAGTGGAAGGACAAAGTGTGCCAGAGAAATGTGCTCAAGAAACATGGATTTTTTTTTCCCACAACAGAGGATTGCAAAGTTTGGGGGCATGGGGACTCCCAAAGACTGGACTGCAGTCAACATTTCAAGAGCCTGGACATACAGGTGTAGCGGTTTTTTTGTTAATCTGTGCTTAAAGCAAAGCTCAGGGTAGCTTCTTTCCTGAGTTAATGAGAAAAACAACTGGACTGTTACTCAGTGATCCAGAGAAAATCTATGTAGTATTGACAAGCGGAAGATACGAGAGCCCTGAACCAAGTCTGTACAAAATATGACACTTTGTCTCCTCTTTAAAATGTGTTTTTTTATTACTACAGCAAATACATCTTTGATTATATTCTAACTCGTTTAAATGCACCTGTATGCTTTGACTGAAAGCAGCCTGGGTAAACGTAAAACCAGGCCGCCATTATAACAAGCCTTTCCACAAAACTCTCTGTAATTCAGCGGATTCTGCGCCGGCCTTTTTCGCTCACCTTTATTGTCCGAGAACTCTCCGATGACCCAGCCGGGTTTGTGCGTATTCAGATTGATGTCCAAGACGTAGCTCAGCCGCTCCGAGTCCAGGTTACACCCCGCTCCGATCACCCGTGTCGGAGGGAGACCGCTTTGCCTCCAGGCCACGTGCGTCATGATGTCCACTGCATTGGAGGGGCGTGTGGGAAAGCGTTCAGGTCAGAAAACGGCAACACAGACAGCGGCGCTTTGAGGAAAGTGTCCGTTACCCTGCTGACCTGGCTGCGAAGCAATGAGCAGAATGGTGTCGGGGCTGAGGTGGACCAGATTGGGGATTATTCCTCTGTACAAATCGACATTAGTCTGGACCACCTTCACGTACGACTCGTCGCTGCTCCATGAGTTCGCCGTCACCACCACAACCCTGGACCCGGCAGAAGCTGAAATATCTGGCAAAACATGTGAACACCATCAGCGCTCACTAAGGCTGGACGACAATTCAATAACGATATATAATCGATCGATAGATTAAAAAAAGGGTCAATAAAAAGTTCAATAGAATAACTTATGCAGAGTCTATCCATGTAGGTTAATATTACAGTCATTACATCCTCCCAACCAATCACAACGCAGACCGAGGAACGCTCTGTCGCCAAGCTCCGCCCCCTCCAAAGAGTTCAAAGAGCGTGCGTTTTTTTACTTTTTTTTTTTTTTAAACTTGCAGTTTTTGCAAAAGGTTGGTTGAATAAAGGGTTGAGTTTGAATTCAGCGTTTGTGCGTTCTGTATCTAAAAAAATAGGTCGCTAAGCAACAGCATAAGATGACCAGGGCTGCACTTAAAATATATGTTTTGAATTTGTTGATAATTATCAATATAATATGATTTATATTGTATCGATATGCCTTTTTTCTACATCGCTCACTGCTGAAAACACTGTAGCAACACGACCGCATCCTGACGTCTTATTGTTCCAGTAAACAAACGTGTTGCTGAGTCATTGTGGGGAGACTTTGTCAACACAATGCCGCAGGAGTCCTTTCGCGTGACAGAAGTATTTTTAGCAAAAATGCAGCGGCGCGTGTCACACGGTGACGGAGCAGAAAGTGACGTACCTCTGGACACCTGCACCTTTGGCAGACTGAAGATTTCCAGGTCTGTGCTGCCGCCTTTGGTGGAGCTTTCAGCGATGTCAATGAAAACCAGTCTGTCCACATTACACTAGATTATGAGCCGACGGGAAGGAGAAACGGTGAGCATGAGTGCAGGACATGTGGCCGTCAGAGAGGCTCCGGTCTGACAGCATCAGAAATGTCCCAAGCTGTTACCTTGGCTAAGATGCTCATCACACACGCCATGCCCAGATCTCCCCCTCCGACCACTGAAACCTTGATGCTTTGCTGGTCGTACTGCCTGCTTCCACCTGAAAGGAGTGCGAACACAACTCAACATTTAAAAAAATACAATTAAAATCTGAGCAGTGATGGTAAAGTTCTAGCGTGAATGGAAAGAGCTGCACCGTCATTGATCTGCAGGTTGGAGACAAACGCCATGAGCTGGTGGGGGTCTTTGGTGTCCTCCGTGGTTTTCGAGGAGAGCGGGGGGTCCTCCTGGAACTTGGTGATCATCTCGTTCAGGAGACCCACCACCGATGACTTGGGCTGTTTGGAGAGCGAGACGACGAGATCACAGGAAGGCATGTGCTGGCTGCCGTTACGAGATGTAACGAGATTTTAAAACAGCTACGGCTTCAAAGCGTCCTAGAATGTTCCTTCATGCCGTTTTGTTAAATTTGGAAAAACTGAAGCAACACGGTAAGCAGCAGACTGCAGGATGGAAGCCCCAGCAAATAGGCCGACTAATTTACCAGCTTACATTGGTTTCCTACGCCTGTGTTGCTCTATAACAAGCAGAATGGGAATGATGGGCCGTTTTCTGGGTTATTTGGGCTTTAGCCACCTTAAAATTGCTTGCAAATTTAGCACTGTATTTAATATTCTTGTTTTGGTCAGTGTAAACACAAGTAAATAAATGGTATAGATAACAATATAGCAGTAATAATGTACTATTTTAGCAACAGCGGGATCTTTTATTTTTCATTAAAAAGTTAATTTGTGTTGTAGATTTCGGCTTAAGTTGAAATTTGTTTTGGTTTTTTTTCTCGGCCAGTGAGAAGGCCCGAGCTTAGACATCGGCCCAACTTTAAAAACGTAGTTGGCGAAGGTAAAGCCTTACGTAATCCCAGCTGTGAAGGCCCGGCAGGTGGATCCGGCCCTTGGCGTTGACGTGTTTTCCCTCTCGGATCACCATGCTGGATGTGGGCTTCAGGTGACAGATGGGAGGAGTGAACGGGAAGGAGTCCAGCAGCCACAGCTGGACGGGGAAGTTGTAGGAGCGACCTTAAGGAGAGACGCTGCCGTCAGAACGTGTTGCTGCATAAAGACATGTGTGCCCCCCCCCCCTCCCCCCTCTGTCATGCTTACCATCGAACTTCACAGGGATGATGCCAGTTAATTTCAGGAGCTCTTTTTGGCTGCTGTCAGTGAAAGCTGAAACAGGCGATGTGTCGCTGTTAGTTAATACAATGCTGTCAAAACGCTTTTGCCTTCTTAGAGAGCGCTTGTTTTTGCCTTTTACTCCCAAATGTTTCAGATCCACAAATTCTAATGAATGCCTAATGTATTATTCTAATGAGAATTTGATTGGTTTAGAGGAAAAATTCCCCCACCCAGCCTCACCCTATGTGGAAAAAGCAATTACTTCCCTTTTGTTTGAGGTAGGACTTCATATGGACCAAAAATAATCTCTCCATTTTTTTTATATATATATTTCTTTTCTGGGTTTTTATGGCTCCAGTGGCTCGTTTTTCTCAAAGTAGGCTGACGGGAAACAGGGTTTGAGAGAAGGAAGGCATGCTGTAAAGGAGCGCAGGCCGGAATCGAACCCAAGTCAGCCGCGTTGAGGACTTAAGGCGCACGCCCCACATCGCCACCATTCTTAGGGTTTTTCTTTTCATAAAGTAATTATATATATATAAAAAAGCATCTCCGAATTAAAGCTTTTTCCCAAAGGTCTCAAGGGTAATTTTTTAACAAACAGCTGTAGATAAATATGAGAAAAAAAACCTACCGAACACAAAAGTATAACTATAACGCAACATCTCAATATAAACTACATAGTCTGATCTTATATCTCTTTAAAAGAAATCGCCATATATTGCCCAGCCCCATTATGAAGCAGCACATCATGCCAAAAAACAACAACCTCAATAACGTTTATCAGTCTAAAGAGTTGCAAAACATTTCCTAAGGCTTTGGGGCTCCAGTGAACTATAGTAGGAGGCATCATCCACAAACGGTGGAACAGAGGTGAACCTTCACCTAGAGGCAGAACTACCAAAAATACTCCAAGAGCAGATCACTGGCTCACCTAGGAGGTCACAAAAGAGCCAAGAAGAACATCTACAGCACCGCAGGCCTCACTTGATTGGTCCAGAGACTCAGTTAGAGGAACACTGACCAATAAACAGGCCTCCATGGGAGATGTCCCAGGCGTAAACCACGCCTGACCAAAAGAGTCTCTATTCTCCCCAGAAACAGCCTGACTGGTGAGGAGGTAAGCTGCGTTTTTGGAACGTTTTCTCCTCATCACAGTAATCATAACAAAGGGAGCATTTATTTTTCTGTAAACGACATTGTTCTGATGTGCAGCCATGGTGGCGGTGCATCAGGACCTGGTCAACCAGATGCAAGTGGCTGGATAAACCCGGTTATCTTTAGGGTGAGGCTGGGTACGGGTCATCTTTGTCTGATACTAACATTTGTTTGATGAGCTGAAACATGTGTGCTAATAACAGAAAATATACCATGGGGGTAATTGGGTTCAAGAACAAAAACTTACTGTAAGTGCCTGTGAACGGTTTCAAATCCGGGAAGATGCGATTGATTTTTTCCAGCTCCTCGACGGCGACATCGTGAAATTTGTACTGGAACGGGGGGAAGAAAAGATTAAATGACAGCGTCCAACTTCTTTTATGTTTCAATCCACAATGAATGACACAGGAGTGCTTTTTGTGCTCTGCGTCCACACAGTTCAGCGTTACAACCTACAACCGAGAGGATGACCCAAACGCTCGTGGTCCTCGTCTTGTCTAAACTCATCCAGACATGGTTTTCTACTCTCAGGGTTGCGACACCAGCTTACCGCCCGCTGTAAACATCCCTCTGCCTCTTCAGTCACCTCATCGAGACGCTGAGAAGTAACTTTTAGCATCCAGTTACAGCCACGACTTGTGCAAAAGTCATTCAGCTGTGAGGATGGACTTAAGTTTTCCCCCGTCGCTCTAAATAAATTACGACCCGGTGTAATACGTCATGCGTTATCGCACTTCTGCCGTCACATCAGTCTCTATTGTTTTTCAAAAGGTGCCGAATAGAAGAAGACGTCTTGATGCAGTGACGCCACACCGGTTCGGTTAATTTCACACGGTGCCATAATCTATTTAGAGCGGGAAAATCGGAGCAAATCTCACTTTTAAAAAAAATATATATATTTTTTTTAAATATATGCCAATAAAGACGAACATAAAACATTTGAATCTCTGGACTGTAATACACAGACCAGAAGGATCTCTTTGGAGGAAAAGCGACTATTTTTTTTTTTACATTTTATTTAGGAGGAAAAAAGATTGAGAGAGAATAAACAAAAGGAAAAGAATATAAATGGAAGACCTAAATTAGATTGTAAATATTCCTTGAATATAGAAAAAAAAAGGATCAAATAAATGAGTACAGTTAGATTCAAACATCTAAAAGAAAGCTTTCATAAAAAGGACGTATAGAAGATACAATAAATCAGTTAAAAAGGATATGCCTGCAGTTTGCTTTTAAATAAAACCAGACTCCCTGATCCTCTGGATCAGGGAGTCCGTTCCAGAGCCGGTGGGACGGTAGCGGCCCATCGAAGCCTCATTGTCTATTTTTATTTTGGCTTTGGTATATTTAAACCCTGACTGAAGGTAATGGAAAATGTACACAGTCAAACATGTCTGATCAATAAGATAAGCCATGTGACCAGTAAACAAACAACCCTGAGGTCCCGAGCCACGTCTTTAGCCCATGAATGAGATCATTCTCAGCGGAGAACTTAATAACGCATTTTTGGTCTGAGTCTCTGGAATAATCTCCCTGAGGAGATCGGATTAGCAAATTCACTTTCACCTCTTCAATTCCTTCATATTTTTAGAAACAGCCACGTCCTACACTTCCACGTTACACCTGTGTGATTTTTATTACCAGTTTTTACTTATGTATATAATTCCTGTATATTATTACTACTTTTAAAGTAATGCCGTTTTTATCTTCTTCTTTTTTTATTTCTCTCTCGCTCTCAATCAGTTATTGGAGAACTTTGTAACTTCTGCGTCAAGAGATGCCCTTTTTTTTAGTTACTATTAAATAAAACAAAAAAAATCAACCCTGATCTTAACGTGTATCCAGTATAGAGATTTTTTTTATTATTATTTGTATGGTGTCTCTGTTGAAGGAACTGTGCGCTAACTCCATAAAGAGTAGGCATAAATCAAACTTTTGCAACTAATAAATAAAGCCAGAAAACAAGCGGGTCAGCGACAAATCATACATCTGTATATATTGTCTTACACAAATATTATTTAATATAATATAATATATTGTATTATATAGCTCTCTCCTTTCCCTCTCCTCTTTTTTTCACCTTTTCTCCCTTTTAGCATTTTGTCTCATCTCTTTCTCTTCTTTTTTCCCCTCCTCTACCGTCCCGTTTCCGTGTCCACTGAACATGAAATAGTCCCAGCTTAAAATCTAATAAAGCTTCTTGCATATATAAATCAAGCACAGCACTATGGCTAAAGCAGTAAGGCTCCACTTGTTAAAGTAAAATCTGTTGGGCTTTCTTTGGAATTACAACAACAATTAATATTGCCACACTGCCAGACAGGACACACACACAAAAGAAAATTAAAGAAAGTTTTTTTCAAAGACATTAACATATTAACATGGACGCTAACAAATTTCTCTGTGCTCCTGGAAAGGTTGTACAAGAAGCTTCAAAATAAATTAATCTTTTATTGCAGTAGCAAAATCTTACACAGGGGAAAAAAAAAATACAGCCTTAAAATGTTGTATTCTTCACGGTAACCAACCTCATAATTAATTATGATGGTTAATTATAACCATCATATATATTTAATTATAGTAAAAAAGTTGAAAGTTTGACATTTATTTTGCTCGCTGTCATAATAAAGACGAGGAGGCGTGGGGAAAAATAGTATAAACTTTATTTTAATATTTTTCTGTACAAGAAAACACATTGTGGGTGTCAAGTTGGTCAAACCAGCAAGTTTATATTAATCTACCAACTCAATCCCAAAATAATAATTGTACAGTCTCACCTTTTTAATCTTATTTAAGTTCCTCACATGAATGCCAGTGACTAAGCTGGTTCTCCCAGTTTGCTCAGGCTGGCACCAGCTAACAACAGAAACTAGCCCGCAAAGCTAGCCGGCTTGTACACATGAAAGTTTACACTCAACACATTTTTTTTAAAAGGTTATTAGTTCAAAAACACCAACCTTAGAAAGTATCCGCTGTATTTTCTCTGACTTCAGATCCATTTACTTCGCAATTAAATTAACTGGTATAAAAGTTATACCAGTTCTGCTTCGGGTTTGATGCTCTTGCCACTTGTACAATTTCAGCTCTATTAGTAAACTTCCGCAAACTTCGAGGAGAAGCCGAAGGCGTAACTAGGTGACGCTGATGTCACTACCGTCTCAAGCCCCTCCCCCTTTATGAAATAGCCCCACTGATATGGCAAGCCATTGTACCATATAACCAGAATTTGACATAAGCAGCTTTCCTAGTCAAAATAACACCGTTACTACTTAGCATCGAAATTAAGGATAGTAAAAATAATCAATCCTACAAGTAAAATGTGTATTTAAGCATTTTAGGTAATGGTATAAAGTAAAATAGACATCTAAAATCCTGAAACAATATTAATTTTCATATTTGATGATTATATTGGATGATGGTTCTACATACATGAATCAATTGGGTCAAAAACAAAAATTCAAATATGCATGACCTGGAGAGTCAACATTTCACTCTCTGATGTCTTCAACATGTGATCCCACAGATTTGACATGGAAGGGGGGCCTTGCATAGCTGCTCCATTAATCAAAGGGGTCTCGGTTAGAAAAACAGGTCTAAAACCGCCACTATAAACGTAATTTGGGCTTTACTTGATGGCACTTTGTGTGTTTAGTCTGTACTGTCCCTTTCAGTTTTTGATATCCACAGCAGCCTTTGAAATTCTTAACTAGATCAAGTATTGTGAATATCAGACAATTATTTTAAGATGCATGTCACCAACTAGGGCCGCACAATGCTAAATAAAATTTATTTTGCATACACTTGTGGCCATATTGCAGCTTATTACTATTCCCGTTAGACATCCTACATTTTTTAACCTCACAAGGGAATATTTGTTTTTAATTTATGTTAGAGATGTGGAGATTTTTTTTATCTTAATCAATGATTAAGACAGTGTGTAGATGGTAGAAATGTAGTGTTTCCCTGTTAAGAATGCATCTTTGAATATCTTCAACATCCAGTGGATCCAGTTATGAATGTACTTGTTGATATCTGGACACTTTTTGAAGTAGTTTGTATTCTGAATAGCTGAAAAGCACATTTTGACTTAAAAGAATGTGATTCCAAGTCTCTGCTTATCAGCAATAACATTGAAGGCAATAACCAGCAGGTAGTGCCTTAACAAGCAGTGTGAAATTAGTAGTAATTAACAAGTTTTCTTATTTTATGACAAACAAAAACTTATTTTTTTTAAATCATAAACACATACAACCAGATTTTTGACAACACAGTTAAATAAAAGCCTTTATGCAATTATACTTGTCAAATAATTTTACACAACATGGTAATGTTTTGAGCACATTAACTGACAATATGTTCAATTATTGTTTCAATTATTAAGCGAGAAAATATGCTGGAAAAAAATGACAGTGTTATTGGTAGCATAAAAAAAACAACTTATAATTATGCTGGTTACAATTCCATTCTTCCCAGATAATAAAGCCAGGACTCTGTAGGGGAAATAAATAAGGACATTTCATTATTTTCAAATGTGTTCAATGGGTTGTGCATATTGTCTTTAGTCAGCACATCTTTCACTACAAATTCTCCTCTCCATCAAAACACCGGATGAAGTGCCACCAAAGGGCCAATGTGGACAAGGGCCTTTATGCTTCAGGATCGCAAAGCCACTATACCACAATTCCAAGGACAAAAGGAAATGTTTATTAATCAAAATACGAATGGGACTTCAGTTGATTTTTTTCCTCTTGGCCTTTTTTCTATTCAGCTCTTCTTCCTCCCGCTTCTCCTCCTCCAGGTCCTCTTGCACAGCCATTCTTAAACTAAAGTAGAGTAATATAATAAAATATCAAGTTAGGGGCACAATCGCCTTTAACCGGGACACAAAACTTTCTAACAGTAAGGCAAAATGTATTTATCATACCTCCTGGCTTCTTCTTTCTGTAGGTCTTTCCAACTGCTCTCCATAAATTTAAGAGCATAATCACTTTCATCCTTGTACCTGGGAAGATTTAAAGTACAGTAGTAGTTAAAAATTATTTTTTTAAACAATTTAGTGCCATTTCACAAGGCCTACGCTAAACAAATGGAAATTTTGACAAATACCTTGATAATTTGCAAAGACAAAATGCTGCAAGTACCAAAAACCACTGCAAGTTAAAGGAGCAAAAAGTAAGATATTTACTGTAAAATCAACCTAAATCATTCTCATTTGTCCCCCAGGATGGAAGTAACATTCCCTATAAACAATCGGTCTTCTCCATCAACAATGTCTTAATCAATTTTTTCCCCTTTCAAACCTAGAGGTACGGTCCGGAACCAGTTTTGGTGTAGCGTGTAACCCATGTTTACTTCCTAGTTCCTGAGCCAATCATATGAGAGTTCCCAGGGTTCCCAAAAC
Source organism: Fundulus heteroclitus (assembly GCF_011125445.2). NCBI lineage: Eukaryota > Metazoa > Chordata > Actinopteri > Cyprinodontiformes > Fundulidae > Fundulus > Fundulus heteroclitus. The sequence continues at coordinate 26,093,156 of NC_046362.1, read as the reverse complement.
AGTGTAGCATTTGGTATTTTATTTTGGTAAAAGCAGCAGCCTGCAAACATGGAAGCCAGTAAGTGAAGCGGACCGTATTTTTCGGACCATAAGGCGCACCTAATATTCTTCCCAAGTGTGTAATATCACTCCAACACTTCACGTACGAAGCGGGTACTAGGAAATTATGTGCTGAAATATTTTACATGTTATTCATATTAAATATATATATATATATGTATATATAAGTATGTGTATATGTATATATGTGTATACACATATGTAAATATATGTTTTTGTATATTGGCATTTATATATTTATAAATGTTAAACATATATATTTAAATGAATAAAATGCAAAATATTTCAGCACATGACTTTCTCAGTACTTGATATTTTTAGAACATAACATAAAACTATATGGCATTTGACATTTTAAAAGTCTTAAGCCCCCCCTGAACATGAGAAAATCCTCGTTATTCGATGCTGTAGCGCACATATTCCCTAGTTACTGAGGGGAAATAGGGAGTACCAATATGGCGGCTGGTGGCTTCAAAGCGACTCGTTCAAACAGACGGTGATTAGCACTCCAGTGTATTATATAGCTCAGTGGGCGGAACGGATGGTAAAATGTGTGATTAGCTAGCTGAGCACCTAGAGCCGTTCCTTTCCCAGCAGGCTCTCACCACACACCTGTCAGTGAGAACAGAGAGGGAGTGTGATGCTGCGCGTCTTTGCGACCTCCTGCTTGGAGCAGCTCAGTGTATCAAGCTCAGTGTCGCATATAAAACAGTTTGATGTAAAGAGTTCTTGCCTACGAGAAGTTTACAGTGAATGAATGAATCTGCACACGCGGTCGTAAAAACTGAGCTCTGCACAGAGTACCTGTATGCGTGGAGTCCATGCAGAGTCCGCCTTCAGTAGGCCTCGAGTATGTTTTTTTTTGTTTTTGTTACTATAAGCATTTTACATTTGCATGCGTTTTGTGTGTCAGCATCACTTGTGTTTATAACATGTTTGCGCTTTGTGTGTCTATTTTTTGTGATTTCAGTGTTTATCTTTTGCTGCATTATTCCGTCGCGTGTGTTATTTGTGTTAGTTAGTGCTAGCCTCTGTTTATTGTTGGGAGTACTTTGTACTTTTTGTGCATTTGCAGCTCTCGGCTACTGTAAATTTAAATATTACACACTTTATTTTAAGGTATCAGCTAATGCTAGTCATTTTTGAACCTATCTAGCTCCATTGTTTCGGGATTTCGGGGGGGGGGGGGGGGGGGTTGGTTGCTCATGCAGTGACAGTGACACATCGCAGCCAGGATTGTTGGGTTTTTAAATGAAGCAGAGATGTCAGCATCGTGGCCGTTTTTCACGGTATCTAAAGAAGACATACGAAAAGCAGTGTAATGGGCCTTTCAGACAGGCTGCGATGACCGCACTGCTGCGCTGTGAAACCCATTCTTTTCAATGGCTTGCGCCGCGCCAGGGCGGTTTATCGCTGCGTCGAGCAAAGCGCAAACACAGCGCAGCGCACCGCTTCGCGCGCCGCGCCGTGACGAATGTACGCGTTGCCATAGAAACCGCAAATGCGCTGCGCTGAACCCCACGGCCAGCGCAGCGCAAATCGCGTCCTGTCTGAAAGGCCCTTAAGTCACCATGTTGGGCCCACCAGGTAGCGCCCAGGACCATATGTAGTGCCCTCAAGCCTGTTCAAAAAGACAACCCTCCATTGAGCTGTATAAAAAAAATGCTATTTTATTCAGTTGGTCTTCCTTTTCAAAATCAGTACACTGCCTGGCGTTTTGCACAGAAGTGTTGGGGGAATACGGTACATGCGGTACCGGTGACAAACCGAGAAAGCTCGGTTACAATCCTAATTAAAAGGAATTGGACTCTGACTCCTACTGCTGTAGAGAAGTCTGTGTGGATGTCTACTGAGAGCCTGGAAATGACGTAAATGGTGGAGGAATATCTTGTTTTGAAGGTCATCGTACTTACAGTTATCAAAACCTAACAAAACAAAAATCAAGGCTTGGAATTTATTATGCTGTGCAATGAAACAATGAGTTTTACTGTTCCCCTTGAACGACTAGAATTATCTGTGATGATATTCCTATGATCATATGTTTCTGGGCTCTCCTATTACAGTATCACGTAAAGGGAAATGAAGCAAAAGCAATGCACAATGTAAGTAAAATGATGAGCTCTAAGTGTGGTGGCCCTATTATTAATACTATTTTAGGACTTTTTTTTAAAGGGATCTAAAGGTTTTTATATGCGAATACCACACGCAAAACTATTAGACAAGACTACAATCTACGAAGACAATGCTCACCTTGTTCGATCGTAGCCAAAGATCTCCTTAATGTGCCTAGAGATTTCCTCTTGCTCTTCACCTTCATCATCAATGAAGTCGTCCATTTCAGGGTCGTACTCTTCCTCCTCCTCCTCGAACTTCCTCTTGTATGCACTTGTTATCGGTGGCAACATGGGTCCTAGATAGGAAATACGAGAACTATTGGAAACAATTCTTGTGCTAGAGGACTTTGATCATTTTGAAAAGAAGTAAACTAAGACTGAGGAGATCGAAACATTTCATACATCTCTGCTAATGTGTTAAATGAAAAACGTATCACAGTCGGCGACAAACGACAGCGACTAATGGATTTCATCGTCACCGCGGCGAAGACCCAAACACACGGGACACTAGAGCGATGGCAGCGTTTCAAGTCGCGCTGTTGGATCGCTTGTTTCCCAGAAGTGTCATTGGTCACGAAATTGGACTTTTGATAGTTTCAAAACAGTCCGTAACCGACAACGAACGAAGAGTCAGAAGATATTTCTGGAATTGATTGAAATCTTACGTTTATGTCTACTCTACAAAAGAAAAACACAGCCAGGTTCGTGCCATAATACAGACAAGGAAACGCCACGGAGGAGATCATCATTTCAAGGCAGCGTTTCACAGCTCATCCAGATAAATGGCTGTAGTGCTAAGCGGCGGCGACAAACATTGTTCAACTTTGTGTCGCACCGCAGGCCCGCTTGTGCACGTCCACGAATTTGAATTTGAATTTTACATTCACGAATTTCGCCTGTTGCTTGGCTGGAGGAGGACAGCCGACTGTCGCCTCGTCGCTTAAGTTCCATAGGAAATGAATGGAGAGGGGGCCACGTCGCTCCCCGTGTGTTGAGTCCATGATTCTCAGCGTAGTTCAGAACAAATATAATGTATTAAAAGACAGACTAAATTTAAGACAATTTTGAGAGTATAGTGATTGGCTGATTTAGACGTCAATATAAGTTATTAACTCACCCTTTAATCTAGTTTTAGGTAATGTATTTGTACCAGTGGCAATGTTGGGTTCTCGTTAAAGCTTTTGAAAGCTGTATAAATATCGAACCATTTACAAATCCAGCTCTTTACTAATAAGATCGTCCTTTCTGGTTCTTACCCGGTGGTCTGTTCATCATAGGTCTGGGAGGCATTCCCGGTCTCATTCCTGGCATCATCCCAGGTCTCTGTTGCATGGCCGGCCGAGGGGGGACCCCTGGCCTTTGTCCGCCTACATTCTTGGATGAGATGGTCTCCGACACAACAGTGCACTTGGGTCTGCCGGGCCCAGATCCAAGGTTACCATTCGGCCGCCCGGGTATCTGTCCTCCACTACCAGGTCTAAAAGGTTGAGATCCTGGAGGTCGAGCTCCACCTCTCCCAGGACCGCCGCCGCCTGGCCTGGCCTGCGGCAGACCGCCTGGTTTATTCTGGGGTATACCCGCGGGCCTCGGCTGAGACTGATTCCCTGCCTTGGTGGGACCACCCAGAGACGGCCTCATCTGTGAATTACTGTTTGATCTCACCGCAGGATTATTTCCAGGCCTTTGTGGATCTCCTTTGCTGGGTTTCATCCCTCTGGCTAAGGATTCCTGTTTTACTGAACTGCCTTGAATGGGCCTCATCTGCTGCGAGCTTCCTTGTTGAGACTTTTGGACGGCTCCAGCTGCATTGGGGGGCCTGTTCCCTGGAATGCCTGACGCTCTTTTTTGATGCAATGACATGCCATCTTTTCTTGAGCTAAGGTCACTTGAGGTGCTGGGTTTTTGGTTAAACGCTGGCCTGGAGCTTGCTTGTTTGACTGAGACCTGAGATGAGGGAGCTTTCGAAGGGTTTTTACTACCTACTGATGTAGTGGACATGCCCATCTTAGGTCGTTCTCTATCACTGTGAGGCACCTTGTCTCTGTTCCTCTCTTTATCACTCACAGAGGGTTTGGAAAAGGCAAGCCCTCGGTCGCTTTTCACCATAGGTTGAACCTTATTTGCTGATCTACTTTGCACACTTGGCTTCTCGATGGAGTTCTTTTGTGGTCTGCTGTGTTTCTGTTCTTTATCTGTAGTATTTTGTCTTACTGCACTTGAACTGGACAGAGACCTGCTATCTCTTCCACCATCTAACTTTGGGTCCCTGTGTTTGTCGGGTCTCCTGGCCTTGCGCTCCATCTCCAGTTCACGTATCTCTTCGGCCGTGCGAAGCCTTTCTTCCTTTTTCACCTTGGGTTTTAGCTCAACTGGCTCAAACTGCTTCTTCTCTGCCAATCTGAGTAATTCAGCAAAATTCATGGCAGGAGGAGGTTTAGGTGGCCCAGCAAGTTTTTTTGAAACAGATTTGCTGGTACCACTGGTCCCACTGACACCGACAGGCTTCGCTGGTCTCAGCATCTCGGGCTCCGACTCTGCCTCCGAATCTGTCTGCTCATACTCGTAGTTATCTTCATCCTCTAGTGAGTTGATTGCATTATTCCGAAATCTCTCAGAGTCATTTGAATGTTCTTGCTGCCTATCTAGTTTTGAGCCCCTCTTTTTGGGAACATCTACCACTGGAACGCCGTTGTAGCCTTTGAAATTGTCCTTGGTTCTGGACGCCATGGCCCGTGCTTTACGGTCCGACTTCAACTCAACCCTCTTCGCCAACAGCTGCTCCTTCTGTTTCTTACTTTCAATTTCTGAAAAGAAAAAGAAAAAAAAATTAACTTCAAAGTACTTTCAAAAGTTAGCCGTATCTGAACAGATTTGAATCAGACATGCACCAATAAGATAGATTTTCTGTCTTGAAGGTCTGATTAGTTTTAATTTTTACTCCTGATTTTGACATTTCATTTCAAGAACAATTGGATATGAATGAGAAAAGAAACCTGTCGCAGGTTCTTTGACGGAGACGGATCTGATTTTTACTTAAGTGAAACCTGCATCAGCATTGGTTGATATGTGCTCAATCACTGAAAATAGAGAGACTCTGGATTCTGAGCAGCCAAATCAGAGGCAAACTGGCAGATTCCAATCTCCAGCCAACAGATCTTTGCATCTATGATTTGAATATTACTGATACTAAGTTTGAATTGAATCAGTGTCATAGATACCTTTCAGTCTTGACTCGATTTGCCGCTTTTTCAACAGTGCCTGCACAGCAGCAGGGTTTACACCTTTAGACTTTGGGTCCTTTTTAGGTGGTCCCGCCTGAAGACTGTATCTCTTCTGCAGAAAGAAAGACAAGGATCAGACTCAAGATCAGTTCTTGCAGAGGGATGCCGATTGTTTCAGTTGAAGGTGAAAATTCAAACTGTTTACACAAAGTAAAGTTGCTGTTTTCAAATACATTTCCTTCACAACACAATGTGTTTTTTAAGACGATGAAGCTAAAGGGAGTAAACTCATTGGAATTGCATAGCTGGGGTCATAATTACCCATTAAAAGCCACGGAGGGCCATGATGCTGGCAGTTTAGCACCCAACTTTATCAAAAAACCTTAACCGACATTTCCAAGTGGAATGCAATGAAGTGTAACACAGCTCCCCATTTACAAACCTTGGTGCAATTGATCATCTTTAACTTACTTGTACACTGCTGATACCCTGGTTCTGCGACGCGATGTCCAATATGTTATCGAAATCCATATTTTCTAGCAGCAGATGACGAAATATGTCTCCCTGAAGCTAACCAAGCAAAAACTCAAGGCAGCACAGCCTTTACAATTTAGGCGCTATCAAACTGCTCTTAGCTTGACAGTTACATACAGAGAACCATAGTGTGTTGAACACAAGTTACGGGAACGCAAACCGTCGCCTTAATGGTTCATACTACTTTTACCGTATCACTTTTTTTTAAAGATATCATGCGCTAGCGAGTTTAGCTAGCCGTAGGTCCACAGCTGTTAACGTCAGCTATCCGAGATTTCTGGAGGACCAACTTCCCCTTTGTACGCACGAAAACCAGGAAAAATCCATCAAAATATGAGTCAGGCCACACGACACTAAAAGCAAATATATTATAAAACCAATAGCTTTTAATTTTGTGTGATTGTAAAGCCAAACAGTGAGTAAGGACGACAAATTATAGGGCCAAAGCGGAATGGATGGAAGTGAGATGATTCTCAGCACACACTTCCGGTTTTGCCCACGAGCAGAGAGTGTGCGCGGAATCATGTCGTTTCGCCGTAAACCGATGGACGGCGATGGGGGGGTGACTTATCTTGACTGTAAGTGTGTAAATGTGGCATAATCAACAGATCGTCAATCAATGACAGGCCCAAAGAAACGAGGGTTATTTTTGAAAGTTATTAAAGTCTGTTGAAACTAATTTTAATTTAGTTTGTTGCTGATATATACAGTGTATCAATGATATGTTTATGCGAAAGGCCCCATAGTGAATCCGTTCCAGCTTAAGTTTTTTTTCCAGGTTTTATGTGTGACAAAACTTCCGTCATTCGCCATATGGTGTCTTAGGCAATATCCGTTCAAAAGCAGAATTGACACTCGAGCGCCACTTGATGTCGCCACTGTTAGGACAGTCTAGAAAGCTCTGGAAAGTTCAACGTTACCATGTGTAACTTGTGTGGCCTCACATACATATATATGTATATATGTACAATGATTTTTATATTCATAGGCATATAGCAGTAAAATAAATAAATAAAACAAGATCAAACCGGATGAAAAAGTGTACATTTTAAAATGAGAAATGTTCTGGGTTTTTCATAAATTACTTCCAAGAGGCAGTTATGAAATGTATCCACTAATAATTACATGTCAATTTAAGCTTGAATTTGTAAGTATTTCGATATGTTACTTTTTTGTGTTTTTCTGTCAGAATCCCAATACAAGTAGCTTAAAGTCCATGGTTGTAATGTTACAAAATATTCAAAGGTTAAATAAATATTAGGCACTGTATTGTCAGGGTTTCGGATGCATGTAACAACACTTTATTGTTAAGTTGTTGGTTTTTTTGTATATTTCTTGTTGGTTTTAAGTTTTTATGATACACATTTTCCAAAATAAATTCAAATTACAGATTATATGTCATTACAAACAGACAAAAAACATATACCTCAAATAATCAGCAATAGTCTGTATAATGGCATTAACTTAGGTAAGTTACATTTAAGGGGGCACAATTAGTTTTTTTTTTCTTTAAAAAAAAAGAAAAAGAAAAGAAAAAAAGGGGGCGCAATTCAAATGCCCACCACACTTTTCTGATTTTCTACTTTGAGTTGTTTTATGACATAAAATCCCTTTGAAATACAACAAATTTAGTAGTTATACTATATCAAAATGGAGGAAAAAAGTTCAAGGAATATTTATACTTTCGCAAGGTGCCAAATTTCAGAGCAGCTTTACTGTAACATACCCAACAGTACATTAACTTTGATTTAGGGATATTGGCCTAAAAGAGGTTATGGATGCTAAAACTGATTGAAGTTTGTGGTTGTAAAGCGACAAAATGCAGAAAATTTAAAGGAGTAGACAGGCTGCCTAGCAATGTATATGATTGTAGGCTACTTAAATATTAATTAAAAGTTTTCTGTAGACTAATTTAGTGTGCTATATTTTGTACTGGTCCATTGCATAAAATCCTATTCAAATGACAATTAATATTTGCAACCTTTTATTTATCTTTTTAGTTGTAATGTGTCAAAATGTGAAGAAAAGAGATATGTAAATTCAGGTGTTTTTTTTTTCTTACAGTTTTACAATGTAAAAGGTTTGAGAAAATATAAAATTACAAACTGTTACCCATGTCCGACTTTAGGGGGCAGAAAAGATACAATTTCCCTGTTCTCTACTTCTGTAGCATTTTGATGCCTTTAAGGCTTTTAACTTAAACACATTTTCATCTGTAATCTTCTTATAGGCCTTGACTTTATCAAATTGTTTTTTCATTTTTGTGTCAAAGGATGTAAAAGGGGTGTGGCTCATAAATGAAGACTGAAAAAAAATCAGAGATAGAGGGAATAAGGCAAAGATAAATAAATAAATAGATAAATAAAAACAAAGCCGATTTGTGGGTCTGAAATGAATTTTACTTCTTTAGTTTTTCAATAATCTTCTCACCACATTTTCGAATAATCTGTTTATAAAGCTGTAAGCAGCTCAAGGCATTGACTAGAACAATTGCTTTTCTGCACATGGTTAACCTTCATTTTTGTAACTTGTAAAAAGAAAATGTTGGGCACATTTTAGCCTCTGGCCTTGACCTCTGGAATCCCCTGTAATCAGATTTCTGGAAAGAGCTCCATCTCTGTCGTGTCCACTTCTTTTATTCTCTCAAACAGCCTTACTGAATTTCAGACGTACTGACCTCTCCTTACTGGGAGGCAATTATTATCCCGCTAACTATGGGGGGTAACAATATGAGACAAAGACAGATCGGTTCAATTTCACTAGAGGGCACATTTTAGGGCAACGTCTACCCCCTGAAGTCAGAGACAGTCTCCCGTTTGGCAATAACTTTTCATCTATGTTTCTGTAAAACCCTTTTAACTTTGCAAAAGAAGAAGGCAGTAAAGTGTACATTCGAAAAATAATAATACAACAATCACAAAGCCATAAAATAAACTAAACAGACCCTTCACTCTGATACCAATAAACCAATAATAATTAAGAACAAACAACTGATTCCAGGATTACCAATAAGTAAAATATACCTTTGTGTAATTTGTGTTTTTCCCAACCTCTGCAAATTGAGGAAGATAATGCTTGGAAAAACAGGATCTGTTTTATTTTCTCACCCATACATTGTTAAAACAGGCACACCACACTAAATATTAACTTTATTTGTGGGTGCACATTTTATTATCAGTGAGAACCAATAATTTAGAGTTTACAGACAATTACAGACCAAGAGACTCACGTTAACTCTGGAGGAGCTGCAGTGATCCACAGCTCAGGTGGAAGGATCTGTTGACACGAAAATGTTTAGTTATACAGTGCATAAATCTGGGCTTTATGGAAGAGTGACAAGAATTTTAAACTGTTAGAATAAGCCTATACAGGGTCCTGTCTTCAGTTTGCAACAAGGCATAAATGTAATAAAGCATTTATGTGGAAGAAAGGGCTTTGGGTAGATCAGATAAAAAGTATGAAATCCGATGTGTGGCGGAATACACCCCCTCCGTTAAACAGTAGTGGTAGTATTGTGCCACGGCATGGGTATAGATTTGAGAAAGAAAATGAGGTTAAACTTTCAGCAGGACAACAACACACAACATACAGAGCTACAATATAATCATTAAATTTTACCACATGCATAAGGTTTAATCAAAATAATTATTTATATACATACTACCAGTCAAAAGTGTGGACTCGCCTTCTCATTCGATGCGTTGTCCATATATTTATTGCTACTTCTAGGAACTCTTTCAAGACAGTCAGAAAACCATTTTAGGTGACTAAGTTAATCGAGAGAAGGCCAGAAAGCTAAAATACACAAGATGTTTTGAGTTATTTGACAATGTTGTGTTACCCCATAGATTATCTCTCTATGTCTATGTTATGTCACAGATCTATCTATCTATCTATCTATCTATCTATCTATCTATCTATCTATCTATCTATCTATCTATCTATCTATCTATCTATCTATCTAACTATCTATCTATGTATCTACATATATATACACACATATATAAATATACATATATAAATATATATATATATATATATATATATATATATATATATATATATATATATATATATATATATATATATATATATATTTTTTTTTTTTTTTTTTTTTTTTTTTTTTTTTTTTACAGGTTTGTCCCTCTGAAACCATTCCCTGATCCGATGTAACCTCAGCTCACTGAAGGACCGTGTTGCAGAATCGACAATAACCCCAACCCACGACACCCTCCATTTCTGAAAATGTAAATAAAGGCCATCTGCTTCGATATGTAAACACCACTCTAGCTCCTCCTATCAGGACGTCGCTGACGGCCGGACCCGCCTCTTTGCCCGCCACACTCTGCTCCTATTGGTCCAATTTGTAGGCCTGCCCACGTCAACGTGCCTTTGTTCCCTCCTTCCGGGATGCCGAGACCGCCCTCAGGATCGAGGACAAAAACAATCGGCATCCCTCTGGCATCGCAGCGCCAAACACGGCGACCCAAACGAACTTAGGCAGCAGTTAGACGGATCTGAACTGTTTTCATCTTTTAACCGACTCGACAGATTCGAGAGAGCTATGGTGTCTCCGGTGACCGTGGTGAGTATCAGCGTCAAAACCGGCGTTTAAAAAAACCCCAAAAAAAAAAAAAAAAAAAAAAAACAGTCACGTACGGTAGACGAAAGGCGCAGCGTCAGTTTAGCTAGTTTATATTTCACGATATTACATTCTTTGTGTACTTCGGGTAGGCAGGATAAGCTGTCGAATGAGCTCGTCTGTATCTTTGTTTAATTTTTGTTAACGCCTGCCTTAAGGCCAGCTCGTGCTTCCTGGATCATCGTTTAACCGGTAGTAAGTGAAGAAAAACGCAGCTATTTCTAATTAATCTTCATATCCTGACATTCTTGTTGGTTACCTGCAAACATATTCGCCCTACAGCAACTTTGTTTTTTTTTTCTTTACCTCCCTCCGTGTATCTGCAGCGGTTATGCTCGTTTTTTTCCCCCCGTCAAAAAACACACGTTTGCAGACATTTATAAAGGCACTCCTGATTATAGCATAAAGAAAGAAGAAGAAAAAAAGGGTGTCGTGTGACTCAGTCGAGCATTTCTTTGCCTTATTTTCTTTCATGTATCCTTCCAGTAAACGCATGCGCCAAGCAGCACCAGCCTATGGCTGTCCTTTCATCTCTTTTGCTTTAGCATAGCCTTATGCAGGCTCCACTGTAGCGACCTGACCCGGGTAATCGCTTTATTTCGACAAAGAAACGACGAGATGTCCTTCACCGGCCTCCCCTTACTCTGAGAGGGCCTCCGTGAAATGTTACCCCTTGTGCAGGGGCCTTAGAGAGTGGTGTGGGGTGTCTTGGCCTGTGGTAAACCCTGGTGTGTGAGAGGAGCCTGTGCTGAGGAATGTCTGCTGAACCAGACAGGCTGCCTGAGTGATAAGGATGCTGTGCAGGTCTGCAGTTGTCCATGCAGAGACAAGGAAACGCAGTGACATCTGCTTCCATGGAAAAGCTTGAAAGCCGTGGAACTCTCCGTCTCTCCCAGCCGGAGACCTGCCGCAATTCATGGGGTTATCTTCTGAAATATATAGTACAAACGTGACTTTTACACAACCACCTAGTTGCAACCAGTTTGGTATTAGGGCTGGATGATGTATGTACGTATGTGTGTGTATATATATATATATATATATATATATATATATATATATATATATATATATATATATATATATATATATGTATATGTGTGTATGTATATGTATATGTATATATATGTATATATATATATATATATATATATATATATATATGTGTGTGTGTGTATATGTATGTATGTGTGTGTATATATATATATATATATATATATATATATATATATATATATATATATATATATAAAATCTTTTTAAAAATATATATAAAAAAAAGCATATCGATAAAATAGAAATCACATTGATTGGTATCGATAATCATCAACAAATTCAACACATAGATTTAAAGTGCAGCCATTTTATGCTGTTACTTAGCGACCCATTTTTAGATACAGAACACACAAACGCTGAATTCAAACTCAACCCTTTATTCAACCAACTTTTTACCAAAACTGCAAGTATTTAAAAAGATAAAAAAGAAGGGGTGCTCTCTGAACTCTTTGAATGGGGCGAATCGTTCCTGGGTCTGCGTTTGTGATTGGTTGGGAGAATGTAGTATTATTTAACATGACAGGCTAGAATGCATAAGCAAGGAAAACTGTTCTATTGAACTTTTTATCAACCCTTTTTTTTCTATCATCCATATGTCTGTCGATTGATATATATTGTTATTGAATTATCGTCCAGCCCTATTTGCCATTGTCCTTTCGACCTATGGTGTATTCTAGATCACTGTGCAGCTTTAATTGTGTTTTACAATAGGTTAGAATAAAAGGAATGGGTGCTTTCAGTGTCTAAAGGGAAATGTATCCACACCCCTCGAACTTGAACAGTTTCGAAAGGCTACGGTTTATTTTATTGCGCTCTCGAGTGACTAACGGCACAAAGTAGTGAGCAATTTTGAAGCAGAAGGGTAATAATACATGTCTTTTTTTTTTTACTCTTTTCAACAAATATAAAAGGCATTCAGCACCCCGGGGAAGTGCGATTCACTGACTTACACCTCCGATGTTTGTCTGTCAGCTTCGGGCATCTCAAGACTGTCTTTTTTGCAGAATTGTTCGAGAGTGTCTCTGAAAAATCAATTTTCATGTCTCGTCACAGATTCTCAGAGGGGTGAAGGTCGGGACTTGGAATGCGCTATACTCACACAATAAGCTTTGATGTAAACCATCCTGTTGCAGCTCTGGCTGTATATTTAGAGTCATTGTACTGCGAGGTGAACTTCCACCTCGGTTTCAAGTCTTACTCGTCACAGGTTTTCTACCAGGACTGCCTTTTATTTGTCCCCATCCGCCCCCCCATCGACTGTAGCCACCTTCCTCGTTTCTCGTTAATAAAAAGTTTCCCCGTCATATGATGCTGAAACACTACCATATTTCACCGTGGGGATGGTGTGTTCAGAGGCACGCAGAGTGGGTTGTCCTTTGTATTGTTTTGCCACAAATGGCGTTTTGCATGTAGGCCATAAAAGTGACATTTTAGTCTCATCCGACCAGAGTACCTTATTCCACATGTTTGCGACGCCTCCCACGTCGTGACAAATCAAAACAGGATGTCTTTTAATAGCATCCGTCCATATGTTTTCCTATAAAGGCCAAATGTGAGGAGTGCCTAATAAGGTTCTCCCACCTGAGCTGTTGATCTCTGCAGCTCATCCAGAGCTACCGCGGTCCTCTTGGCTTTTAAACTCTGATTGAAGCTCTCCTTGCCCAACCTGTCAGTTGATGACCCGCGTCTTTGGATTACTAAGTGACCCCTGGGTGCCATTAGTTTTTAGCAGAGGTGGGACCAGGTCACAGTTTTGCAAGTCCCGATTCAGGTCTGAAGTACGGACAGCCAAGTCCGTGTTGGGTCTCTGGTCAAAAAACAGGTATTTCTCAAGTCAAGTCTTGAATTTCTAATTTAACAATGTTGAAATACATGTTTTGAGCATGTGTCCTTAAATCAGTATTTATCTCAAAACGTGATGAAGCCAGTGCAACTGACCTTACAAAAGAGTAAAATTAAGCCTCGCTTCAAGAATAGTCCTTGAACTATATTTTTCCTGCACATTCAGTGAAAAATGCAACAGCAGACCTTAATTTCAGATTCTTTGTCCTTTAGCTTTGTTTCTTTTCCCTTAAAAAAAAAAAAAATCTGGTTAATTTGATTGGCTGTGCTGCAACTCACGCGCACATACGTACAAAGTGGGAAAAAAGAGAGACGGTCTGCATTTGTTGATACAGACTGAATTAATGTTGCTCACTTTTTAAATGATAGATGTCTTAAGCTTTATATTTTGGGTAAAATATAAAGTTGTTTGAAGCAAACAGGTTAAAGTCCAATTTAAATCTTGAGTCCCCACCTCTTGTTTTTAGATTTTATTTACGGATTCCAGGGTAAAGTTGAGGCCACACACACACCAAACTGCTGATTTTCATTCGTAAAAAAACAAACAAACCCTGACAACAATGCGTGCTCTTCCTCATCATAAGTATATTGCTTTTCTGTATCTACCTCACATAAAACCCAGACAATATACCCTGGAGGTTATGGTTGTGATTTGACAAAACAGGGGAAACAAGTTCAAGGGGAATATGTGCTTATGCAAAGCTGTTAAGGTCTTAAAAGGAAATCCATCAAAGTCAAATGAAGCACATAAAAGTGTTAATTACCCCATAAATGCCATAATGTGGGCCGTTTCTGTGCAAAGGAAGCTCCTATGTGTTTGCCCTTGTTTTTATTTCCGTCTCTAAACTAGGTTTTGATAAACACGGCCGCGCTCGGCACCATCTGCCGAACCAACTGTTGCGTGCTCATCGGGGAGCTCGTCAAGTTTTTGTCCTTTGCAGATCACATATATAAAATCCAGCACAGTTTCAGAGAAAGAAACGAAACGAAAACGACTCCTCTGTCACCAGGAATGTTTTCTGAGACCGTTATTAACCATTTTGCCTCATTAGATGATTTTCTAGCTGCATGTCTTTTTAACTGAACGTAATAAGTGGGGCATAAAAATTTGTCCCAATGAAAATGACCCCAAGATCGCTTTTAGACGACGTCAGGAAACAGTTTTCTGAGGTAGCATTGTCATATGATTAAAAGGCCAGCCGCGGCTGCTGGGGCTTTGCTTTACTTATCGCCGGTCCCCTCTTCCAGGTTGAGTACACAAGTGTCTCTAAATATTTCTGTGTATCATGTTACACACGCACCGCGGCTGAGAAGATGGCATCCTGGACGGGTCTCATTTGGGGCGTCGGGGCAGCCAGTTTGTGTTGGTCGCTACACCAGCAGCTTGTCTCCTCCTGGACTGTAGCTCCAGGTTAAATCGCGCCTTAAAAAAGTTACCAGTAGACAAAAAACGTTTTCACAAAAAATACCGCCGCTTTAGTTATCGGCACATATTACAATTTCTATTAAGTAAATGTAACTAAAGTGTTTCTTGCTTTATGCATACTCCAAAACTCCCTGAGAATAGCAACATGTTTCAGTGTGAAAGTACTCTGAAGCAAAAGGGATGAATTATTTAAAGATTTAAAAAAAAAAAAAAACACATATATCAGGGGTACTAATGTGGACAGCTGCAGTGTGGATGTGGCAAAGCACGCACTGTAACAGCCAAGCTTTTGCATCGTGATGAACTAGGAAGCTGCAAGCGTGCAGCTTAGATTGTATCGCTTTTCCTGGCCGCCGTCTGTAAACAGAAGCACGAGATCAGCCCAACAGAGAAATAAAACCCTCACAAACGCAGAGCGAGTCGTGGTTTAAAGCAAGCAACAGACAGTTTCATGTCGTCCAAAAAACCCAACGAGATTTCTCGGGAGGCCGGCAGCCTCAGCACGGACGTCCGCGCGTAGGACAGGAATGTTTATAACGCTGCGATGGAGATGGATTAGCTTCTGTTTCTTGCTACACCAGCTTTTCCAGGTTTCTGATCGTATCTTAAATGAATTTGTACACAAAGTAGATAAGGTTCTTTTGTCTGCAAAGTCATTGGCGTCTTCACTGTTGGTGAAGCGTAGCTTATTTGTACTACTAGTATTGCAAAAAAAACATGAGCCAAACAGTTTTCATTAGATTGATAATCCTATCAGAAAACCTAGACAGATAACCCTTTTTTTTTTAAATATCACTGTTCCTAATAAAACCTAAATGACTGTGTATTACAGCGTAGTTATCTTACCTATTTCAGTATAATATTGTATTTTCATGGTATCATAAATGATGGCTCTACGGACGGGGATAAACAAACACAACTTAACGCAAGATCAGTAATAAATGCATGCAGGGATATTTGAAATAAAGAGCATTTAGACGTGAGCATTCTCCGCCCAGACGTATTTGCAGTTAATCGGCACCTTATTGCTTACATCTTACCCGTTTATGAGGCACAGCGGGTCGGACCCCCTATTTCCCCGCAGGACCGCCTTCATTCTGCACGGCGTAGATTTAACAAGATGCCAGAAACCACCTCCAGGGGTTTTTCGTCTGACACGACTGCATCAAGCATTTGTTGGAGCCGCTCTGTTCAGACCCCTGGTGTAGGGGAATGCGAAGGCATAAGTTGGTTTTTAGTTTTGGTGGAAAGATTTCAACGTATTGTTGGCTTTTTAATCCATTTCTGGAGAACACGCGGGCTTTGAGGCTCCACTTTGGCGTTCCTCTAAATTAACGTGTCAGCTTCCCGCTGGCTTTTCTGCTTTAGCCCGCTCAGGTTTGCCGACATGTGCCGGGCCGTGTGTTTGTTCCTCGGATGTTTTCCTGCTGCTGGTTATATCACACGCACCCGGGGCCGTCTCCTATATTGTACCCCATCCTGTAGTGTGATTTAATGCGCCTTTTTTTTGTATTGAGGTGTTGCACAATCTCTCTCCTCCCTTTCCTCTGGGAGAATAGGCCGTGTGACCTACAGTAACCCCCTCATTCTCTCTCACCTTCTGTTCCCGTCTTCACCTCCTCTCTCTCTCTCCCCCAGCTGCCTTTTTTAAAAGCTGGTAAAAATGTCTCATGTACTGAAGTCCTTCCCTGAAAGCCCTTTAAGCTTCCCGGTCCTCCTTTCTCATCTGTTCCCCTCACCTTTTTGTGAACCCTGGCGATTTTCTTTCTACAGATCACCATTTTTTTGGCCTGCGTTTGTCATCCATCTTTCAGCAGCACAGTTCTTCCTTCTTGCTTATCTGGTTCTGTTTCACGTGTGCCCTCCTCGCCTCTGCCTCTGTGAACCTTCACTTAATTCTTCTTCCTCTTAACAAGGCCTTTTCCCCTTTTGTGTTTGTCTGCTTTTCAGGCTTGAGAATGATTCCCAGAACATTCTAGGAAATCATAGGAAACAGCCTATTTTGGTCTTTGCTTATAATGCATTAGGGAACTGCGAACGGAGCCCGAATACACTTAATAAAAACCTCGATGAGAAGATAGAAAAATTTGTATGGGAAAAAAAAAAAAGATAGAAAGGAAAAAAGGTTACTAGGAGTCAATGCTGTGTGGCAGAGGCTTTTTGCATTTCCCTTTTGGCTTCGAGACTAAAGGCAACAAGACACGTGCGTGTCCAATATGAATGCTCTGGCAACCACACAAACCCAGATATGATTAAAGCAGATTTCAGTCCCGTTTCCTTTTTTTTTTTTTTTGATGTGTGTTTTTGTACGTCCTGCACGCATAGATGTGACAGCTTTAACGAACCGTGGCTAACTTCCAGCACGTCTCGCAGAGTACCATCGATTGTTATTCAAACGTTAAATCTCCTTCCAGGTCAAGAGCGAAGGCCCCAAACTGGTGCCGTTCTTCAAGGCCACCTGCGTTTACTTCGTCCTGTGGCTGCCCACCTCAAGCCCTTCCTGGTTCAGTGCCCTCATCAAATGTCTGCCCATCTTCTGTCTGTGGGTCTTCCTGCTGGCTCATGGATTCAGCTTCCTGGGTGCCCACTCCAGCGCCCGCAAGATTTTGGCTGGTCTCATCTTTTCGGCTCTGGGTGACGCCTTTCTCATCTGGCAGGAGCAGGGCTACTTCGTCCATGGTGAGAAGGACATTTTTTAATGTGTGTGTGTGTGTGTGTGTGTTGTGTTTTTCACAAGGATCACATTGTGTCTCGCAAACAGTTTCTTCAGTTTTGGTGTAGAGCTCCAAAACGGCTTTACACCAAAACACCCTCAGTAAACACGTAAAAGCCCTCAGAATGAACTCAAGTTTTGTTGCATAAACTCATACTGGCGTTCTCTAACAGGGAGTTTTAAATAGCGCATGTTGGAGATTTTTCATGCCTCCCTTATCGTCCTCGTCTCTGTGCATCGGGGCAAAAACAAACATGAATCTTGTTGGTCACAGTTTCAGTTGTTTGAAATGTTTTAACTTCAGCTCTGACTCTAAATAGGGGCATATTTTAGGCAAGCATGTCTTTTTCTTGTTTGCACCGCCTGAATTGTAATTATCAACATTAAGTGTGGCAAATGTGTTGGTAAAATAAGGATGTTTCAAAAGTCTTAGAGTAAATTCCTCTTTTCTCTTGACAAAAAAAAAAAAATGAAAGAGACAAATGAACACGCTGTTCGACTTTGGCAGATGTGTGTTGATCTTTTTAAGATTAGTATTTGACAGCTAGGCTGACCTGCGCTCATCTTTGAGCCAACACGAGCAGTGATCAGGGTGATAAAGGGGTTGGAAAAATCTCCAAAACTCTTATTAGAACAAAAGAGGCATCTTGGGGTAACCAAGTCCTGATAATAACCAGGAGAGTCTACATCCAAGCTAACCAGTTGTTTGATTTGGATGCCAGAAAAAAAGCCTTTCCTGTCCTAGCATCACAAACACAAAAGTTTGGACTTGGCTAAACTCCACTGGGACCTTAGCAGTAAATGTGTGCTTTGGTCTGATGAGATTTAGATCCAGCTTTTCTGCAACATACACTGCAGGTGCACCTGATGCCTCATGCTCGGTGTTAAAATGTGAGAAAATGCAAAAATGAACTCATTTGAAAGACCAAAACATTCTAAATGAACATCTGAAATAAAATGGACTCCGCCAGAAAACTGGCAACGGGTTGTCATTGGGATTGGGTTGATGATCCAACAACACGGTAAAGTCTCTGGAGCCACAACACCAACTTTACTCTGTGACCGTCGCAGTCATCAGACCCAGGTTCAATAGAAAACCTATTTAGTGAGCTGAGGAGAAGAGAGCATATAAGAGGACCCAGGCCTCTGAATGGTCCAGAACCACAGTATAAAAAATACACAGATCCCTCTCTGTATGCTGCGACCTTGTGAGATGCTATAGGAGGATCCCAAGTTCTGTCCTGTATGTAAAACGGACGTTGTCCAAAATATTAACCAATAAGTGAGCAAGCAATGACTTGCTCACTTATTTCTTAAAATGTGACTTTTTCATTAAACTTTCTCTTGTCTTTCCCGTCTTCAGGGGTGGCTAAGTGAGAAGGGCCTCTGAATAAGCTCATATTTCTACCCAGTGGAAACAGAAAGTAATTTATGACTAATTAAAAGTCACTTGAAATTGCTTCAGTTAATTATTTTAAAGAAATTGTTAGCTGTGCCATTTATACAACTTTTACACATTTAACGCTAAATGTAGAGGTTGTTCTATGAACGGCGGAGGCATTTGTTGCGAATCAAGTGATTATCATGTTTGTAAGAAATTATTACATTGTTTTCCTTCATTTACTTCATGAATAAATCTTAAATTTGTATTTAGTATTGCTTTTAGGTTTTACATTAAATATTGTGTAGTCTAAATATTTCCCCCTTCAACACTTCTGTTAATGCCAGTAGTAAGAGGAAGGACTAATTTATCATCTCATGAAATGAAGTTTAAGATAAAACCATTCAAGAGACTAAAAAACACATCCACAACAAAAACAAAAGGGTAAAAAGGACACGCAGCTGTTTCGATGAAGCAGTTTTACTAGTTTGTAAAATTGTCTTTATGATCAGGACCTCAGCTTGACTGCTTTTTTTTTTTGATTGAAGTCAAAACATGGCCCATAGGGCCTGTCGAGCTACAGTGTTGGGTGCTAAGTGGCGGCATTGCACTCTATTATCATCCCACAAATTCATCAAATCAAACCTAATGGAAAAGTAAACAAGTAACATCAGAACATTGCAGAAACAGGCCCTGCAGATAGATGACGTTTTTGGCCAGATTAGCAAAGCTATGAGTTGCTTTGCAAAACTCCCAACTGTTCAAGGAGCAATACGCGATATTTCACCACTAGGTGGCGCTTGAGCATTGTCTGCAGACCAAAACAAGTCTTGTGACAAGCAGCGTCACACCATACCTTCACTCCAGCTGCAACACGGCCCCTCCTAATCCTTCTCACGCATCGTCTCGTATGCGCACATTTGTAAAGGACAAAAAACACAGCAAAACAGCCTCCACCTTTCAGAGGAACACGGCTAGTGAACTTTTTAATGCTGTTTGCAAGAGAACATTTTTGATCTGCTGGGGGTGCTCTCCGCCATGTTGCTCCGACGCTGCGCTGCTCTGACGGTGGTATTTTAGGGCAGGGAGGGGCTAAGCCCTGAGTGGCAGCCGTTCACATCCACGTACGCACATGCGGGGCATGCTGGGCTATGTAAACATGAGGGTGAAGTACAACATGAAGAGCTGCGTTGTCACGTCATGCCATAGTCCATCTGTAATATTACTTTTAGTTCTTCACATTACAAATTTTTAGTTCTTTCTAAAACAAGAAAGAAAATTAGCTTATTGCTCCTTTAAACATTTGGGTGTATTTACTATATTTTGCAATTTATACAGTAATATGAGAGCTAGTTAGTAGTCCTGGCAGTCCAGGTTTTTTTTTTCAGTAACAAATGTACGCTGAAGATAAAAACAAAACTGGTGGATCTTGCATGTGTTTCAAAGGCATTTTTTTTTTAAATTAAATGTTGACAAGGCACACACAAAAGTGAAACAAAACTGCCAGTTCTGCTTTTTGTGTTTCTGAATGAATGGAAAGTTGCTTTTTTTTTCTGTTCCGTTGGAACTAAACAGCATGCTGCTCTGTGTCATTGCTTTAATGTCTCGCAGGCCTTCTCATGTTCGCCATCACCCACATCCTTTATTCGTCCGCCTTTGGGATGAAGCCGATTAATGCCAGGGCTGGCCTGGTGATCACCGCTGTGTCCGCCCTGTGTTACCTCCTGCTGTACCCCTACCTGTCCGGCCCCTTCACCTACCTGGTGGGCGTCTACGTCGCTCTGATTGGCTTCATGGGCTGGAGAGCCATCGCGGGCCTGCAGCTGGCCAACGACCTCTGGACCTGGACCAAGCTATCGGCCTGCCTGGGCGCCGTGCTCTTCATCGTCTCCGACCTCACCATCGCCGTCAACAAGTTCTGCTTCCCCGTGCCCCACTCGCGGGCCATCATCATGGCCACCTACTACGCCGCGCAGATGCTCATAGCTCTCTCAGCCGTCGAGTGCCAGGATGTGGAGGTTTCCTTGAAGAGAACATGAGGCGCAGCGGTGTCCAGAAAGCACGGGGCTGGGGAGATGGCTCCAACGCCGGCCTTGAGAGGCCGCTGGCGCGTCTCCCCGCCGGATCCCAAGCCCCCAGCCTTCGTCACGGTGTGGCGCTCCCACAAGATTGTTGTCACGGCAATTGATCCACTACGTGACGACCATCACCCTGCAATCCCACTAGTATGGTAGTCTTATGTGTATCTCCTTATAAAGAAGATACAGTTGTATTATTCTCAGCCCCTCCCGAGTGCAATCGAACTTTAGGAAAAGCTGTCTCTCAACCAAGGTATAAAGGAGAAAATCGTAGAGTTAATAACCTCCTATAAAAAGCATTAATGTCCTTGGAATTGGTTTGATTGAAGGGGAGAAAGCTGTTGGGCACTTTCAAGCATTGTGAGTGGGGGGGGGGGGGGGGTTCTGTGAGCGTGTTGGTGCAGTTTTGCGACTGATTTACACTCTTACCTCACTTTCCACACGGCGCTTTGACGCACAGTCTCCATGCAGACACACCGCCACACATTTGTACTTTGAGTGGTCCATTGGGACAGTTTAGAACTTCATATATGTGTGTTTTTTTGTTGTTATTGTTGCTTTAATGCATGCCAACTCTTTCAAAAGGGATATTTTTTATACGAACCATTACTCATATCTGTCCCTCCATGTCCTCCTTCATTAACGGTGCTAATCTTAGAATTAAGAGCACGTCCATACCTCGATTAATTAGTTAGCTGCTGTCCCTTTCATTTCATTTGCAACGATTTCTCTTCCGGTGCTCGTCGCTCCCTTTTAATGAATCAAATATTTATTTTGTTCATTTAGGGTCTCTTTGAATAACGATCTGGAAAGAAAATTACTTTAATGCGACGTATAAAAGCTTCAGATGTTGGATGCCTCGTTGAGGAGTACTTTTTCCTTTTTAAAACTGAAGCGTGATCCTTCTGTTTTAAGATCTAATTGCTGCTGGTAAGGTCCTGCAGGTACAACGTGTTGCTCACGGCGCCTGCATCACCTTCAACAGCACCTGTCAACTGTCGGTGCTGCGAAAGCAGGGAAAGAAAGCACTTTTTGTTGCTGACCGGACTTGATTTGCTGATTAACTCTGCAGGCATCCACTCACTCAGAACGACGCGCGCACATATTTACGTGATGTGAAAAGCGGGGCCGGCCAGGCTTGGGAGAAACGGGGAGACAATAGTAAGGGAACAGTTACCCCGTCGTTGCCGATTATTCCTTCTCACAGGACGTTTCCGATCAATCCGCTGCAGTGTTTTTTCTCGACGTGTCCGATCATCGTTTGTCTTCATTCCTGCTGTCGTTCCTTTTAGGTTCAAGTCATATGGGAGTGTCTTACCAAACTACGTCTACATGTTTCCATGCGTTTCATTTTGAGTGTGCGTTGTCTTTGTCTTAACTGTCGAGTGAAAGTCAGACCCAGCTCAAGGCCAGGAGTACCGCGACCCGACAGAGTTGGCATGACATGGACACTCTGGGTATGTTCATGTCTTTGTATAAAGGCTCTTAAATCTTTCTTTGTGCCAGCTCCTCTTTAGAACTGCAGCTTTATTATATAAGTCGCAGAAAATGTCAGTTTGACTTAGTTCTGACTGAGGAGATCCAAACCATGACTTGACTTGCTGTTTCTATTGCTGGACATGTTTTCTTTACCGTACAGCGCCTTGCAAAAGTATTTCTATCCTTTGAACTTTTTTTCCCCACATTTTGCCACCTGTTGCAGCCGCGGCCCTTTTTATTGATGTTATGTACTAGACTAACACAAAGGAGAACATATCTGGGCCAGGAAAGTGTTTTGGGATGGTTCTCTCACCTTTGCACATCAAGAGAAGGAAATGAATCTTAATTTTCCTTTTGCAAAACCGCTCAAGCTCAGCCAAGTTGGTTGGAGAGCGTCCATTTGGTTGCAGCAGATTGGATTTAGGTCTGGACTTTGACTGGGCCATTCTAAATGTGCTTTAAACTATTCCTTTGAAGCTCTGATTGGATGATTAGGCTCTGTGCTCTGCAGAAAGGTGCACCTCTTACCCAAGTATTTTTTCAACCTCCAGAATCTTGCTGGATAATGTTATTTCCAGGTTAATTGCTGTGTTAGTTTTCCACCTCACTTTGCATATAGTCTGTTCAAATGTAGTTTTATCTTGCCAGATCACCTTCTTCTGTGTCCTCCGCATGGCTGTGTGGTAAACTGTCAATACTTCTTAGCCTCCTTCAGCAAATATTTATATAAGGCTAGATTTATTGATTTGTTTTGCCTGGCAGATCCACAAAGTCATTTTTGAATTGGGACTAAATTTAATTGAATTTGTTGGGAGCTCAACCGATAGTTTTCCTGTCAACAGATTCTCCCACCTGTCGTGTGGATCTCTGCCGCTCCTCCAGAATTACCAAAAGCCTCTTGGCTGTTTCTTTAATTGAATTTCTTCTCGCCGGGTCTGGCACTTTAAGCAAACAACCTTATTTTTAAAGCTTTGCTGTTGTATAGATTTGCAGAAGAGGGACTGCTTGTGAAATGTTCAAAGCTTGGGATATTGTTTTAAAATATATGCTATGAACCTCTCCACAACTCTGTCTCTGACTTTCTGCTACGTATTTACTGAGATTGAATCACTCACAGGTGGACTATCTACACAAATTTGGTGTCTTTTGAAGGCAGTGGTTGGCTCTGGATCTTAATTGGGAGTATCAGGGCAAAGGGGGCTGAATACAAATGCCCTCCACACCTTTCAGATTTTTGTTGTTAGGTTCTACTTTGTGGTTATCTGTCACATAAAATCCCAATAAGAAAGCTGCTGTTTTTGGTTGTAACATTACAGAATATGGAGAACTTCGAACGATATGAATAATTTTGCAAACCGCTGTATGTTAGTGGAATTATTATTTCCCAAAATTGGCAGGATAATCATTTTGATCCTGAGATGACTCTTTATCCTGATGTGTTTGATTTTTTTTTTTAAACCACAACCCCACCCAGTTATTGTATTGTTATTTGTATCGACAATCGGGGTATAATTTCTGGAGTTGCGGCCATTGAAAATGTGCATCTGCAACATTTAGAAAATATGAGAGAAGATTTAGCTTTTTTCTTTTTTAACGTTTGAGAAGAAAAAAACTTTGAACTAATATGGGATCACGTTATGTTGTCGAAGATTAGAAAGGCTGGCATGGAATAACCCGTATAAAGAATGTTTATGCTCCAAACAGGCATGGAAAGTGATTGTTCCTTATTCTGAGTCAGTGACCCGCAGAGCTGCCAGTGTCTCTGAAAACACACTGCACGTCAAAATATGTTTGCATCACATGAGCCACAGTGCCAAAATCTGCAGGCAGGTCTTGCTTGTCCCATCTGACAAAGAAAAACACCCGACTCCCATCGGCCATTTTTGATTACCGCTTTACCAGACAGTTCCTCAACCTCCCCGTTGTGTACCCAGTGCATTCGTCAGCACTTTCTTTCTGCGTAGTCTGTCGATCAGTTCCACTGCTCTGCACATGTGACCACCAGGTCCTCTGTTCCATCTTTTAATTAATCCTCCTAGCATTGCAGAGCTCCCACGATGTTTTCCCCTGGGATAAATAGAAACTCTTGTGCTTATAAAAGCTATCAACAGAGGTCTTACTTGTATTAGTCTGCCTGTTGTCTCCTAATAAGACAGAGTAAATGGAGTGACTAAAGAAGCGAAGTAGAGAAGATGGATGACACGGATGATTCCGGCATGCAGCCTGGAGTTAAACCAGGAGGGGGATGGCGATATTAAGTCAGGCAGTTTTATTTATCCTCAGTGTGTGGGCACTTTATGTAAGCACTGCTCCTTTGTACGGAGCCAGAAAAAGCCTTCTGACTTTTGTTCCTCCTCCTGGAACGGTCCCACACTGGAGGGATGATTTAAGTTTTTTTTTTTTTAGATATTCCTGAGAAAGCATATGCCTTTTGAAAGCGCTATTTTTAAAAGAGTCATGTTTGGACATATTTCTTAAAGTAGCCACTTTTTAAAAATTGTACTTTTATTGTACAGTTTCCTTTTGCAAAAGTATTCAAACTTCTTGAACACTTTTTACAGTTGTCACAACAGCCACAAAGTAGGGTTTTACTTTGGATTTCTCGGTGCTAAACTGACACAGAGTAGCGCGTAGCTGTGATTTAGACTAAAAAATATAATTTTCCTTGTAAACCAGGCACAGTTTTTTCCTTCCACCGCAGAACTATGACCTACTTTCTGTTGCCCAATACTTGTTTCTTTTTGCAACATAACCAGAATTCGAAGATGTTCAAGGGTTAATAAAACTTTGGCAAGGCACTGTATATTGGAAGTGAGGCAAAAGTAACAAGAAACTGTTTAAAGGACCGGATCTCGTGCGTCAAACGCGTTTTTTTTTTCTCTCTGGCTCAGTGTTGCACCAGGCTGTTATTGTTGAGCGATATTTCACCTGGAATAAGGTGAGCCGCTGAAATATGACACACAGCGGGACGAATCCCCCCCCCCCATCCATCCATCAGGTTAGCTCCCATCCTGTTACCCCACAGGTGGCAGACCAGCAGGCACATCACTTTACCCCGCTCTGTCAACAGCCCCGTTGTTCTCAGACAAAAGGAGACCCTGAATGCTGCGGCTTGAATTAAGCTGGAACCAATCGCTGTTATATGATGAGAGGATGTGTGTTTTTGGAACAAGTTAGCACTTTTTCCTTTGACTTTTCTATTTCAGTTTTATTTCCTTTTTAAAGACTCTTCCTGGTGATCTTTGGTTTGAAACCTTTGCTGTTAATTGAGTGTGCTTGTGATCCTCTGCAGGTGACATTCAACACACAGAGCTGTAAAGTTTTTGACCCGTCTTTACTCATGCATGACAGATAGATTGAATAGATCCTCCTCGTGACTTAACCACTAAACACCCAGGAGCTTTTACGATGACAGCTCTCCAGCATCAGTACGAGTTTATGGGAAGTATGTAAATTAGCACCTTCTCTTTGTATTCAGCCTGCTGTGTGCTGCACTTTTCCTAACCCAGCGTTAGGCCAGTCAGTCTTTAAAACTCAACCTTAAAACAAAGATCTATTGTGTACCTCATCAGTTTGAAAAGTATATGCTACGTTTTATTTCTGTGTTTATTATTTTTCTTCCACAGGAAAACAAATCAAGACACACGAAAAAACAAAGACAAATCGTTTTTTTTTTCTTAAAAATTTATTCGTTTCTTTTGAAGTGTTATCAGCCTTGATGTATGCATTTCGTTATAGTATTATCCTTTCATTTCCGGAGAATGAGAACCCAGTAAATTCATTTTTCGCATTCGTTTGTGGGTAAAACAATGTTCGTTTCCACAGGAAGAAAAAAAATATTTTAGTTGTTAAAACCTGTGAACAAGCATCATTTGTTACAGTTTACCTTATTGTCCTTGATTTTCAATTTGTGGTCGATTTCTCCCATGACTGTGGAGATGATATAGTTTCTTTGCTGTAGTGTAACTCTACAATGAATGTGAATATCTGTCGGAGAAATAAATGCAATTGCAATGCAACTTTAGCGTAACGTCGTCTGGGCTCTGTTCTTTTGCTGGAAACAAAAGGTGCTGCGTTGGAAATGTCAGCTGATATTTATAACTGCCATGTTTGGGGTTTCGTTTGAAGCTGCTGGTCCTCAGCTGCTAAAGTGCCGTGATGGCAGAAAGGACCGGAGGACAACAGAGAGCTCTGTTCTGGTAACTGCTGCGCGCTATTGTCTCACTGAGGTGGAAAATTCGCTTTCAGCACCCTTTGGCCCTTCAAACTGGAGTCTCTATGTCCTCATTTTCTATATACAGTGATGGGGGGGAAAAGTATTTGGCCTGTTTTTAAAAATGTGTTCTGTTTTTTGCTTTTCTGTCACACTTAAATGTTACACATCAAACTCCTTTTGAGTTTTAGACAAGGATGACCCATATAAATACAAATTGATTAGCTATCCAAATCATAATGTCACTATGTAATAGTAAATGGTGAACTTTCTCAAAATGTGTTAACTTCTGTTCAGTTTCATTTATCACATCCATGCCTGATCACTATCAGACCTGTGCAAAAAAAAAAAAAAAAAAAAATCACCTAAACCTGTTTAACCGCATGAAGCAGACTAATAGATTTAAAAAAGCGATATATGTGTCTTTGGGATTTACCTGAACCACAGTGAGAGCCGTTATCCACAAACGGGGGAAGCAGGACACAAGTGACAAGCTCCACAGGATTACACAGCCTACCAAAATTGATCCAAGAGTGCATTAATTACTCATCCAGTAGTCTCCAGACGAACCAAGAACAACATGTAACGCACTGCAGGGGTCACTTGCCTCACATAAGGTAAGTGTTCATGATAAGAAACAAGAATGGGCAACAAATGGCATTCGTAGAAAAGTTCAAGGGCAAAAGCTGCACAATTGTCTGCCTCACATTTGCCCAAAAAAAAAAAAAATCCTCTCGATGAGCCCAACGACTTTTGGGTATATGCGCAACGGACTGGCGGGGCGAAAGTGGAACTTTACGGAAGACAGAACAAAAACGTTTCAGGAAAAGAACATCCTATTGACAATCAAATCAAAGAACATTCATAAATGTATGCACTGCAAAAACAGAACTAGAAATAAGTAAAACATTCTTAAAATGAGTGTATTTGTCCTTGATTTGAGCAGGTAAATAAGACTATTTGCCAATAGAATAAGATTTTTGCACTTAAAAAGGAACAATTCATCTCCATCATCTTATTTCAAGTGCAGGATGTCTAGTTATCTTATTTTAGGGGTCAAAATACTCATTCCATTGGCAGATAATCCATTTTACCTACTTTTAAATACACTAACTTTAAGAACATTTTACTTATTTTTAGATCCATTTTTGCAGTGTGCAGAGATCAGTATGTATGCAAAGTGTGTGAGTTGGGGGCTGCTTTGGGGCACTTTGAATTCTGCTTTCTAGCAAACAATCCTCATGGAGAAAGTCCAGCCATCAGTTTGTGACGTCAACATGCTTTATGCAGCAAAGACGTGATTCGAGGCAAGCCAAAGCCTGACTGGCTCATAAAAGGTAGACTGAACATTTGGAAACGGCCCAGTCAGAGTCTGAGCTGTAACGTTAGCTTAACGAAGCAGGCTGTCCGTTGTCAGAAACCCTCCGATGTGACTGAAATGAAACAACTGCACAATGAACTGTGGGCCAAAACTCCTGCACAGCGATGTAAAAGAGTCCTCGCATTCTTCATAATCAGTCACTATAGGGTTGGAGGACCTTACTTTTTTCACATTGGGCCAGGTTTGATCAGCTAACTTTTTTTTCCCCCCCTTAATGAATGAAATCGTCATTTTAAAACTTCGATTGTTCTACTTTGGGTTATATTTGTCTTAAACATTTTGATTAAAGATCCAAGACATTGAAGTTGGACAAAAAAACCTCCATCCACTCATGTCCTGTCTCCCTTCTAAATCTCTTCGGGTGCAAACTGGTGCAATCAAAGTCATTCCTATGGACTTCTTTGTGAGGCCCTCTAACAGGCTTTGTAAGACCCTATCAGAGAGAAACAAAATCACAAAATAAATATGACTGCTTTGCAATAATCTCCTTCTCAAGTAAATTGAAAGGTTAGACCCCGATACAAAACACATTCTGTAACACGTTTTATGTTGTTCCTCATAGGCAGCAGCTTCTAAGTTCTGTATTCAAGGTTTCACTTCAAGCTACTTTCACTTTATTCTCCCCCACTGAAGAGCCGGAAGGTACCAGGGACGTCTGTTGGTGCTTAATTGATTTGAACTGGCAACCTTGCCCTGCCAGTCTCTTGTTGGCACCTTAGAAATCATGTAGTGGGAACCAGGAGCGGTGACGTCGCGATGGAGAGGGACTCAAACCTTCCTCTGTCGGATTGGCAGCCAAACGCCAGACCACGCTCGCTCTCTGTGAGCGGTTGTCCCCTTTTCGAAGCAAGGGCTTTTTAAAAGACGCTGTCAAACAGAATCTATCACTTTGTACTCACACGTGGAACATAACAGGACGGAAGAGCGGCAGGCCCTAACAGTGAAATGTTAGATATTCAACTCAGCTCTTGTGCCACTCGTTGACACCAGAATAGGTTCTGTAAAAGAAAGTGTGAGAAAACAGTTCTTATAAAAACCTGCAGGACAAAAATATGTAAGAAAGTCTTTCTGACTTTAATGGCTGTGTGAATATAGCTTTGTCATCCTTAGCGATTGCTGGTTTCGTCTTCCATGCAGACTCAGATGTTTCTACTTTATCAGTCTAACATCTAATCTGATACAGAAAACGTAGCTAGACGAGAACTGGAAAGGCCACAGAGTAGCCATACATTTAACGCACTTCTAAAAGATACAAGCAGTCGTGACTTGGACAGAAGTAATCTGTCTGGTAACTAAGTGTCAATCCTTATAGACGCATTCATTTGCAACTAAAGAAAGGAATGGAACACTGACATCTAGTGACCGTTTGATTAAATACTAAAAACCCTGAGAAAAGAAGACAATTATAACTAATACGTCGCAGTATCATAGAAAACTCTTAGAATCATCATAAATAGAAACCACACTGCAAAAACAGATCTAGAAATAAGTAAAATGTTCTTAAAATTTGTATTTTTCCTTGATTTGAGCAGGTAAATAAGATTATCTGCCAATGGGATGAGTATTTTGACCCCTAAAATAAGATAATTAGACATCCTGCACTTGAAATAACATGATGGAGATAAATTGTTCCTATTTCAAGTGCAAAAATCTTATTCTATTGGCAGATCATCTTATTTACCTACTCAAATCAAGGAAAAATACACAAATTTTAAGAGCATTTTACTTATTTTTAGTTCCGTTTTTGCAGTGCATGGGTAGTTTTATGGGGCCATTATAGCATTTCTACTGGATTTACCTGGCTTTAGAAAAATGACCAGAGTCCTCATTGAAAAAGCTCCTTTACTAGAATACTCTCTCTGAAAGGTCCTGGCTAATGAAAAATGTAACTGGTACTTTTTCATTAGCCAGGACCTTTCAGAGAGAGTATTCTACTGTAAGTACAAAGGTTTACAACATTAAAATTCAGACATATCAGTCTAAAACTGCCATCAGCTCATATTTTCTGTTAGCTGTAATAAAACTGAAACAACCAACATCTGTTTGCAGTGAGGGTTATTTATTCCGTATCCCTCTTTCATTCCAAATCCTTACCTCCCTCACCCCTCCTTCCTGCTTCCCTCATCCCTCATGACTTTCTCACTTTGTCTCTACATCCCTCATCATTTTGTCCTTCAACCTTTCTCCCCACATTCTTTATTGCTCATTCCCACTCCCCATCATCCATGTGTCCTTCATCATTTATTCCTAACCCCTAACTCCTCCATCCTTTATTCTTACCTACTTTACAGCATCTTCCTCATCCTCTCACCCCTTTGACTCACCTTTCCATCTCTATCAGAGGTAGCAGGTCCTTATTTGGTCCTCTAGGGATCTCAGTGGAGATTAGTGTTCATCTCCAAAGCCTCGAGCTGCAAATTTCCCCGGATGCTTCCTTTAAAACTCAACCATCACCAACTCACTGAGCATAACATTATCAAACATTTTTTTCATTGTTGTGTCTGATGAAAGATAAAGAAAAACACCTTTTGCCAAACAGGAACCAACATCAGTCCAGTCAAATGGAGGTCAATGATAACTGGGTCTTTCATAAAACATTAATAATTAAAGTCCATGTGTGTGCATATGATTTACATTCGCCGAAGATCACCAGATCATTTTGGATGGATTAACAGAAATCCCTGATGGAATCTTGATTGAAGTAAATGAATTTCAAGGATCGGGACGCTGAATGGAAACTAAAAAGGGGTTTGAAAGAGACGTCTTGAGGTCGACTAAAAGGTGCGAATAACATTTAATCATGATCCCTTAAAGAGTTAATGAGACTTTCTGTCCAGACTACAAATGCCAAGTTTATCGTGGCATTTAAAGAAAGGTCAGGAGATAGGCGAGGTCATTAGGAGTCTGGTGTGGCTGCACAGCGAGGACTTTTTCGCAGAATAATGTGGGAACAAATCAGTTCAGCCGAAACCTCTTCACACGTTTCCTGCAAGTGTAGGAGAATCCAAATTAAACCACTGACTGGTGGAAAACATCACACAGCCTGTCTTGTAACACCTAAAAGGGGCTTTGGAGGGGCTAATTACAGCCAGTTTATGCATTTTGGTTTTATAAAATGTGCCAGGTAATGATAAATAAAACAGGTGTTCAGTAACGTTTATTCTCATTGTTTTACACAATAAAATGTTGCGGCACCTCTTGATTTGCAGTATGAATATCATACACAAAAATAACGATACACTAAGTAAAACACAAAGCAAAGGTTGGCAGCAATCAGGACATTTACTACATTCTGTTCATATGTTGCTATGACTGCTCTGGGATAAAAACTGTTTTTGAGTCTGTTGGGTGTTTTTTTTTTTTCCCTCAACCTTTTACTAGATGGAGTGGAGAAAAACATAATAATCAGTCCGGGGTTGATTGGAGTCTGTTACAGTGGTGCTGGCTTTTCTTTGGAGACTGTAGGTGTAAATGTCCATCATGGAGGGCAGCTGTGATCCAATAACACGTTCCTCTGACCTCCCCATCAGGCCATCAGGTGCAGGTTCTTCCTGTTCTCCTGAGGGCAGCTGGAGAACCACACAATACATCAATATATCAATGATCTGTAGAAGTAAGAAACTGGTGAGGGAGGAGAATGGGCTTTAACCTCGTGAGGAAATAAAGTCTTTCCCTGCCTGGTGTAAGGTGTGTCTGTTCCAGGTAAAGTCAGCAAAGACGTGGGCACCATTGGATATTTATACCGGCCTGCTCCTGCATATCTCTGAAGGCCCATCTTACCCCGGTTTAAGATTTGCCAGTAAATGAGAAAACATTGATCAAGAGGTAAACATTGTAATATGCATATTCAATTCATTAGGAATTCCGAATAGAGACAGAGTATTACATTACCATTTGTTGTATTCAGTACAATCTGACCTCATGGCCATGTAGGATTCTGTCTGACTTTCACAACTCTGAACACATATTTTTAAGGGTGAGACCCTCCCATTTCTTCAAGAGGGGGTGGTGATCTGTTCTGAAAACAAAGAGACCCTTCTACTCTGCAAAGGGTCAAGCCAAATGACCTATCCCCTGCCATAAAACCCATGCATGTTATCTTACCCAGCAACAGAGGAGAGACATACCTTAAGCCTGGGGGGTTTGTTTTATTATGCTCCATACAACTGCCTGATTAATATAACAACTAAGATATTTCCGTCAACAGCACCCAGAAACTTATAGTTTCCAACTCTCTCAACCTCCTCGCTGTGTACAGATATTACTTATTTCGTCTTTGGGATGTTGAAGTCCAGGCTAATTTTCCAACACCAAGACCTCCTCTCCGTAGGGCAACTTTTTATTATCCAGAACTAGATCCAAGGGAGTGATGTCGTCAGCAAATCTGCCCATGGTGTTGGTGGAGTGAATGGGGGAGCTGTGATGAGTGAATATTGAATAGGGCTGAGGACACACCCCAGGGGCGTCCCTGTGTTCAGGATGAGGGTGGGTGATGTGTTCTTACCCATCCAGACAGTCTGTGGTCTGTCCCTGATGAAACCCAGAATCCCCCTGCACAGTGACCTACTCAGGCTCAGGTTGCTCAGTTAACCTGCTTATGTGGAAAAACAGTGAAGTTCACAGGCAGCATCCGTAAATGTTATCCATCTCCAGACCTCTCTATACACTTTAAGAATATGCTTCGTAAACGCAGGGCCTGTGCTAATGTTGCTGCACGGCCTTAAAAAAAGACATCTAGCATGAATAGATTCCTGTAAAAGACACATTCCCAAGTATCCCTAATGCCTGAAGGCAGGGTTTTGCCTTCACTAGTTATTAGGTTTAAGGAGCAATCCCTTTTCACAGAGGCCCAGGTTGGTTCTCTAAATAATAAAAAAAGAAAAAATCCTAATTTGAAAACAGCATTTTAGTATTCGCTCAGTTTATTTTTGTCTTCTATTCCATTTTCTTTGATGATGTGACACATTTGGGCGT
Source organism: Fundulus heteroclitus (assembly GCF_011125445.2). Classification (NCBI taxonomy): domain Eukaryota; kingdom Metazoa; phylum Chordata; class Actinopteri; order Cyprinodontiformes; family Fundulidae; genus Fundulus; species Fundulus heteroclitus. Next base: position 26,060,042 of record NC_046362.1, on the reverse strand, counting down.
GACAAAAATGCAAAGAATGGAATTAATCTGCAAAGGGGCAAATGCTTCTTTCACGGCGCTGTGCACGGATGTGGCAGCAGCATGGGGTATTACTCTGGTAATAAAAACGCTGCGAAATTGCTCTCTCCCTTTGATGTTCCCGCACCTACATGCAGGCATTCTCCAAAGGACTGGTGAACTTCTCTACATGAAATCGGCCGCGTATCACAAGCAAAGATGGATTCAAACGGCATCCTGTACCTCAAGGCGATGCAGGCCTAAGTAAGAAAAAAAAAGGTTTTAAACCATTAAAAAAAGTTCCGTTCATGTGAGTCCCTACATGTGAATAAGACTTTTGATCTGGCGTTATACTTAAAAGAGAGAGTTTTTTTCTTAAGAACATCTATAATTAACACAACCTGAATTAATATGCCTGATCTGTTTCTGGAAACCCAGAGAACACGTGTCCTGGCGATGATATTTACGCGCCTTAAAGTTGCACCCGGGGCAGCCAAACATCTTGTTAGACAGAGCTGTAATAAATGAGTTTGTTGTGGAGAGGGATTTGCTAGGATGGCTTTCAACTCAGTACCAGGAGAGGAAAATCTTCATGCAAATGTAATTTGGATGAGAGGGACGATGATGTTTAATGCGTTTAATGTTGCTGAGGGGGGAACAGAGGGAACGGTCTCTGGGGAGGGGGAAGAAGCATAAGCCCCCGCAAAATAGCTTTTTTTTTAATGAAATGACAACACAAACAAAAAGCAAAAAAAAAAAAAAAAGTTTGTAAAATGATTGAATTCTGTAAAACTTTTTCTTTTCCTCCTCTGTGTTTTACGTAAAGCAGCACAATGACATGAAAATTAGCAAGGGCTTTGAAACTACACCGTCTTTTGATTCGACAGTTTTATACACCAGGGCATAATATAAAAAACAAAAAAAAAAAAAAAACCTGATGCTCACACAGTCCTGAAATGTAAATGCTGCTTTATGAAAAACTTAAGTACATGCTTGTGTAAATAACTCCATAAAATCAATTTGCTAGTCTGGATCATATAGGTGCTATAGTAGAACGCCAAGAAGAAACTACGTCAGCATGACACAAGAAAAGCGCTTGTCCCTGCTGATTAATCTGGAAAAGTTATGACTGTTTAAAGTCCATCGTTCCAAGTAGTTACCAGTCTTCCCAGGAGTGACCAACCCAGCAAAAAGGTCAGAGTGTGCAAAGAACAGAACTCCATCTTAGTCTCTATAGGCCTCAGTTAAGTGTTGAACTTCCTGAAAGTACAATATAAATCATATTGGGCTGTTTGAAAGAGCTGCCTGGAAAGGGAGCTCTTTTCTCAAAAAAAAAAACAGAATCCTGCAGCTTTGCACGGTTGTTTCTGAATCAACCGCATTAAACTGTAGACGTTCGACCATAACGCATAGCTCCATGCTTAGCATTTGCAACCAGGATACCTGCGCCTCAGACCAGCTGCCAAGCATCAGATGGAGGGGGGAAGGGGGGGGGGGTGAAATGGTCCTGTTTGGGAGCCACAGGACCTGGGCACCTTGCCCTCACCGTGTTGACCTTGAACGCAGAGTCAAAAGTGAGGCCATGTGCCCAACAGCTGAACGTGGCTTAAAATATTGCTACCAAAATGTCTTTACATAAAACACAGATGTATGTTGGCTTGTACCTTATTATTTATAAAATTGCCCACAGGTTTTGTTTTTTTGTTGACATGACGTTAGATTACAATAATTCTAGAAAGTGACCAAAAGTCCTGATTTGTAAAACTCTTAAGAGTGGAAGAGGGTGCATTTATTATGTATGTAAGCACAGAAATATTTAACAAAAAGACAAACATCTTTTGTCGGTGTCTGGCTGAGGTCATCAGAAATGCTCTTTTCTTCACACTTTCCTGCCAGCAGAGATGATATAAGATTTATACAGCTAGCCATTCATCTTCCAAGTTTTTTATGAGGATGATATGTTGAAACCCCCCCCCCCCCCCCCCCCCGCTAAATTATACATCAATCCTGTGAATGTACAACAAAGATTCTATGGTAATTAACTCAATTTTGATCGGAAGTTCGACCATCTGTGCTTTGAGACACAAAAAAAATCAGAGGATTTCGAAAGCTCAGATCAGAATGATAATTTTACATGAGAGAAAAATTTACTTTACACAGAATTCAATAAATCTATAATAAATATTTGAACAAACCACCACAGTGGCAAAAGCTCACATGCAGTAGTGGCAATAGTAATAATGCAAAGAATGCAAGCTAAAAAGGCAAAAGGTGGAGTGAACCCCAAAACACAGAAAGACTAAATCATCTGAAATTTCTTTAAAATGAGGTCCCATCATGCATTTCTTTATTACATAAAGGCCTGGTAGACAGTCACCGAGTTACCACTGACAGAATATGAGTGGAAATGTTGAAGAGTTCACATTTGAAATATGTAGCTTGTTTCTGATCTCTTTGACTTTGTGTTTTCTATGAGAATGCTGGATCTGCACTAGCTGTGCAGTCTGAATTGTGAATAAAAAGCCTACAAGGGGAAAACTGGAAATGTTTTACATAATTAAAAAACAAAAACAAACCAACAGGCAATTTAAAGATAAAACTGCATCTTAATGCGGTGTTTTTTTTTTTTTTTTTTAGTTCCAGGACGGTGAGTAAGATCCCACTGGCACAAGTCTGGACTGTGGTGTTTTCAAAAGATTTCAGCATGTGCTCCTTTCAGTAAAAAATAAATTAAAATACAGGTTTTAAATATATCCTATGAAACAGGGATGTTTTACCATCATTACATAGCCTGACTTTATCTTTCCATCCTTACCCATCCTGTTTACCTCTCGCTTTCTTTTTCGATCTATTTTGAGCTGTTTTCCTATATCGCATCACAAACTTTGTCTTCCTTGTGTGATCCTGTGACGTGTAAACAAACCCTATATGGCAGGCCCGTCTCTATTTGAACTTTGTTCTTCATGTCTTTCAGCTTTTTGACAAGGCGTCTGAAGTCAGTGCAGCAGAAACTCAGCATGGATCTTCTCATTGTCCTTGTTGTCAGCTCCAGCCAGGCTCTCTAACATCTCTTTCTCTGTAGGCTCCTTGTTCTTTGCTCTTTCTTCTCTAAACTGTCGCAAACAGAGCTACGCTTTTAGTCGGCAGAGCAGATGTCCATGTGTGTGTGTGTGTGTGTGTGTGTGTGTGTGTGTTTAGGCATATTTGCATCTATATGAAGAAGTAGCTTCCTCCCAGTGGGGACACTGGCATCGTTTGGAGCATTTTAGATGTTGCCCCATCGGTATTTCTGGGTGTATGAAAGATAAAGAAAGAAAAAAAAAAACTGAATTTGGATGGATTATCAACAGCCTTATCACATTTGACAGGTTCCGGGAGTCTCATGGCTAGTAGGAGTCAACAAACTTGCATCGCTGTTGTCTTTGTACCATCTTTTTATGTTTGTTGCTAAATTTGGTAACGAGAAGAAGCAACTTTTATCCGATGCACACAAAGAACTCACACTGAGCGTAACGCCTCTTTTGACTTCCCAGTATTTTGCCTTGCTGCAGGGATCAAAGTAAAAGCAGTGGACCTTATTTGTCTGACATATTCTAGTTTGTTCACATAAATAATAAATGTTCTACAAACTCTGAGGGTTACTTGTGGTGTATTGCAGGGTTCAGTGCTTGTAGCTTTTCCAATGGTTAAACTGTCAGTAAGTCATTTCCTGGTGATACTCACATATATTTATCCACACGTCGTGATGAATCTAATAAGTTAAATAGACTACAGGCATGTCTAGAAGACATCAAAACCTGGATGACTTTAACTTTTCTGCTTTTAAATTCAGGCCAGACAGAAGTTGCCATTTTTGAACCAGACTTTTTGAAAAAGAAGCTGTTTAAATTAATCCCTTATTTAAAGTGGTCTCTGATAAGTTGGTGTTATTTTTGACCAAGACATGTCATTTAAACTCCGTAATAAACATATTTCACCTTCAAAATTAGAATTATCCTGTTCATGAATGGGTGAAAAACTAGTCCATGCATTTGTTACTTCAATGCTTGAGTCTTGTAATTCGTTGCCATCAGGAAAGTCCATAAAATGCAGTTCGAAGCCTTCTAGCTGATCCAAAACGCTGCAACAAAACTTGTCATGAACATTAAAGAGATCATATATCTCCCATTTTAGCTTCCTTTCATTGGCTTCCTGTTAAATCCAGAATATAATTTAAAATTCTCATTCTCACATTTAAAGCCCTTAATAATCAAGCTCCACTATATATCAGAGCTCTGATTACCCCGTATGTTCCTAACAGAGCACTTCGCTCTCAGACTGCAGGTTTACTAGTGGTTCCTAGAGTCTGTAAAAGTAGAATGGGAGGCAGATCATTTAGCTATCAGGCTCCTCTCCTGTGAAACCAACTCCCAGTTTTGGTCCGTGAGGCAGACACCCTGTCTACTTTTAAGACTAGACTTCAGCCCTTTGAATTGTCTTGTTACTGGAAAGTGCTTTATAAATAAGCTTGCCTTATTTACCTTAGTTCCTTTAAATCAAGATTAAAAACACATTTGTTTAAAATTGCCTTCAACTGTCGTAGTTAACTGAATCACCACTTTTTTGTTCTATTTTCTATCTATATTTTATTCCTACTTGCTTTTATTCTGTTTTATTTTGCTATATTTTAATCATGTAAAGCACTTTGCCTTGTCTTTGTACTGAATTGTGCTATATAAATAAATTTGCCTTGCCTTGCCTTGTCTTACCCTGCCTTAAAACTTTCCTTTTTGATAAAGCTTACAGTTAGAGTGGCTTGAGTCTATCTCTGTAGTTGTGCTACCATAGGCTTAGGCTACTGGAGGACATAATGACTACTTTCCAATTTTGCATTATTTGCTCTTATTTTGACTTTTGATTTTGAGTTCTCTCTGTTTTTTTACTCTTGATCTTAGCTTCACCTGGCCTGAGGTTCTGTTTAGCAGAAGCTGTCTGTGGTTTTTATCAGAGATGCAGAAGGGAAAACCGAGCCCTGACAGCAGGGAGCACTCACCTCCCATCTATCCACCGGGCAAATGTCCGCTTCCAAAGAAAAAGACATCAGGGTCTGGTTAAAATATTCCAGATAGCTGTTAGGAAATATGTTATGGTTTATGAAACAAAACCAAATAAAAAAAAAACCCTGTGAATCAAGCAAAAGATGACATAACCATAGTTTAACATGGCGGTGGCAGCATCATGCTCAGTTTATTTTTCTGTCCTTCAAAAGGAAATGGGTTTTTGATGAGTTGCAGGAAATTAAGATTTTAATTTTAGCATGGCAATTAAAACTGATTCAAAAGGTGCTTTACCAGCGCAATAGTTCAGATGGGTGTCCTTGTATGCAATCAGGTTAATGCATTTTTAATACTTTTTACATGTTTGATTTGCTTTTTGGTTGAATTGTACAGGATAAACCAAATCAAATGTGGACAAAGTTCAGAAACATTAAAACAGGCTGGTTTCCTTTTTTCCAACCCAAATGCTGGAATCTTAAGAAGATTGAGCACACTCTAAAGATCCACTGCATCTACACACCAGTGGGAATTCTAGAGATACTTGTAAAACAAACCTCCGCAGGTAAACATCATAATTTTCAAAGCTTGAGTTACTCTGAAGTAGAAAGTGAAAAAAAAGAATAATACAAATTAATTAAAGAATTTAAAACTCACAATTTAACAAACTGTCAGTGTATGGTGGCATATTTCATAATTCCCCTCAGCAATTCTTAATCTGAACAGTAGAAGGCAGTGGCGTGCTGAGAACCCCTGTGAATATTAGGTGGTGAAATTTACCAGTCACCCTTTACCAGAAAAACAGATGGCTAAAGGAGATTCATATGTCAGCGCCCACAAGTTAATTGCTTTATAATAGCTATTTAAGCTTCACTTAAGCTCCCCTGCGGGCGCAGAGAAAATCCACTCCAGGCTGCTTATAGATAAAAAAGGATAAGGGGAAGTTTTTTCACTATGTTTTATATATATATATATTTTTTATCTTTACTTTTCACTGTGATCCATTTTGCGCCATATCAGCTGAGCCTTTGCAATTACGTGTTCGGTACTTTCTCACAGCCAAGTTAATCCCTTCTATTATCACAATCATATTTATCACATCTCTTCATCAGCTTTATCTAGCTCTAAAACAAACAAACAAAAACCCAGTAGAGTATACCGTGATATGCAAATTTGCATAATATCACAGCTCAATCAATAAAACATGGCTCAAACATGGGGTCGGCGTTCGGTTATATTGTGCGAAAAGAAAGTAACTACTTTTTCTAATCCAACCCTCCAGCCATCCACTTCCAGTATTGTTTTATGCTGACCTAATAAATCCTTTTCACTATGCTATGAAAACTGTTTTACAAGAGAGATTCTTATGTTCATTAAAAACACCAACACCTTTCTTTTTTGGCAGAAAAATCTTCTGTAACAATACTTTCTGTACGCTGTGGGGTCTTTAACCGCTCACCAAGAAAAACTACTGTTCTTTAAAACACAGCAGATTACTTTTTCCTTCTAGGGAAAAAGGAATCTGAGTTCCTGGACAAATTACAGACAAGGATTTTAAATTAGCTAAGACAAAGCACACTCAAGGGTTCACGGTTGTTCATAATGCAATATAAATGTGAGATATATGTAGGCACCCAAGGCATGACATCAGATCTCAAGTTGCTCTTGGACGGGAAAACGTGTTTCTCGCCTCTCTTTTGGTCAGTGGTGGGGCAAAGCTCCTCAAAAAGTGGGGCAAGCTCTCCATCTGGGATCTTCAGGGATTTGGGCACCTGGCTGAAAGGCTGCACCACAGCTAAGTTCCAAGGATCAAACCCAGAGTGCTCTGATGCACCGAAAATATATCCAGGACAAAAGTCTTTTTGAGTCTTATACTTTGGTTTAATGTTTCTTATCTTGCGTTTGTTGTCCAAATAAAATAATGGTAATTTGCTCCTCAGTGTGGTCGATGTAATACCAAAAGGAGACAACGTTCTGGACACAGAATGGCCACTTATGCAGTGTTTCATTCTTTGTCCCAGATATTCAAAGGAAGTCGGTCTGTGTCTCTTGTTCTCGTCATTTTCCTCTTTGTCTATTGTCCTACTGTCTTATTAGTGTCAGGACTTGCCA